>NW_005871112.1:1870202-1871900 GCF_000147115.1 Myotis lucifugus | reverse complement strand
TTCGGGATCTATGGTCATGTTTGATGAATGTGTACAGACCCAAGAAAAAGTCATTTCCATGTGACGAACTGCAAAGGAACTTTAGGTTTTTGGCTTAAATAAGGAGGAAGCATATAGCTATGATTACATGGAGATATAGGGAAATGGTACCTGTCACTCCACCAAGCTCAATGTAAAGGAACTTGCAGAAACTGAAGGAGATCTGTCAGACAAGGGTGCTTCCAGATCCACCAGCAGCTCTTTTATGCAGAACACAGTAGCACTCAGCACCTGAAGGCACTAACATATCTATGTCAGTGCCCCTGAGGCCAAGTAGGAAATGAGAGAAACCTGGTAGACCAGAAGTCCAATGGTGGTGCCTGGCAATCTGAGATTTGTTTGTGAAAATATATGAATTACCCTCAACAGGTATAGGTGAGATTCTTTCTGGTTGCTGAGGTCTTCAATAAAGACTTGGGGCAAAAAAATCAGAAAACTCTGAGTTATTACCCATACCGAGACACCATCTATACTCTCAAGTTGGTAGGCCATGGGGAATTGCAAATACACACTAATAATCAGTACTTTGAAATAATATAGCCCATCATAGGATGCCCTCTTAAAAGGAAAACACCGCCTGTCACCCCACAGAGGCTCTATGGAAAACCGAAGTCAACCCCACTCCTCCTCAGGCATCCAAAGGGGTGTTAGCTGGAGATAGTATAAACCTGAACTCCAGGGGAAAGTTGGGCTATGCTTCCAAAATGGCCTCAAGAACCAGCCCGGAAGCTAGTGAGTGACACGAAACCCTTCCACAACTAGGGAAAGTGAACCCTTAATTTAAGGGCTAGTGGACCCAACTATGTGCCCAGATGTGTGGTAGCTACCAAGGGCCAGTGGCAGATACATCCTAGGATGCAGGGTTGACAGGTCCAGCCCTTAAGAATGCCATGCACCAAAAGGCCTGGGCCTGATGATTGGACATTCCCATTGGACAGCATAATGTTCTGGGAGCCACCATGGCCTGTGATGTTCAGCAGCTGCTCTTCAAAGGGGATCTCCCAAGCACACCTCCTGAAGATCGACAAATAATGACCTGATAGTTGATTAGTTAAGTAAAACGTTTGCATTATTAAGACCTGCTTCTGTTTGTGTTGGACTGTTTGTTTCCTTTATATCCCTCTAAACACAAAACCTTTATTTAGCTTTTAATCTCTGTTACATCTAAAAGGTTTTTTAAAACCTGTTTATCTAGCAAGTTATTTAAACCTTACATTTAAAAATAGCAGAGCATTTTAAGTAACTTGAAAGATGGAGAGAAGGCTTTGATTGTTGTTATTAAGGCATTTATTGAATCTCGCCATGTGTGACTATGATCCTAGCTCGTGGGTTTATGACCCAAATTCACCTGGGCTCGTGCTCTGGCAGATTCCGGTTCCCCAAATGACTCAACTATTAAGACAAACCCATGCTCCTTTTGGAGCCAGAACAAAGAGATCCAACTTCCTGCTGTCCTGTTCTGCTGTGTTGAAGAAGGTTTAGAGCCCTCTTTTTTCCCTTCCTTTTAAATTATGCAAATAAGAAAAATTTGTAAATACAGATTAACAAAAAACACTGAAAATCATCCATAATCTTAATTAACCGCCCAGCCTCTTTAGTCCTTCTAAAGGAGTTGCTTATTGTCAAATCGATAGATGTCAAGAAGCATTTTCCTGAGAA
>NW_005871112.1:1765311-1868612 GCF_000147115.1 Myotis lucifugus | reverse complement strand
TTTTTTTTCTCCCCAATGTGGAAGAGTTCAAGCCTATCAGCAGTGGTTCTCAACTCTGGTCCTTTAAATACAGTTCCTCATGTTGTGACCCAACCATAAAATTATTTTCGTTGCTACTTCATAATTGTAATATTGCTACCGTTATGAATCGTAATGTAAATATCTGATATGCAGGATGGTCTTAGGCGACCCCAGTGAAAGGGTCGTTCAACCGCCAAAGGGGTCGCGACCTACAGATTGAGAACCACTGCAAGCTGTTGCCATGAGCCTCACCTCCTATTCTTCAGTCAGGCTGGCTGAGGGGGACAGGCTCTCCACTGCCTATCATGAATGCAATTGAGAGCTCAGATTTGAAAGAAACAGAATTTCATTCAGGCTCGCCTGAAGTTGCTCTCTCTGCCTGGGATAAAAGCTCTTTTCTGAGGATTCTTGCCTGAACAGTGCCTCCTGCACATCGATTGAACCGGCTGCCTACTGTAGGTCCCCTACCGGGATCTAGCCCACAAGTCAGGCATGTGCCCTGATTAGAACTGAACCAACAACATTTTTTTTAATCCTTATTATTGAGAATATTAACCTTTCTCCCTAACCCCCATGTCCCCCCTCCACCCGGTTCCCACCCTGCCCCAAGCCTTCACCACCCTATTTTCTGTGTCCATAATGTTAATGTAAAAAAAACATTGAAACCTGTAAAGAATTTTTGTGAGTTATTTGAGCCAAACTGTCGACATATGCCGGGAAGCACAACCTCAATGAATTGAGATAATGCTCCGGAGAATGGCGGGGTTACACTTGTATTTATACATTGCAATCAAAAGAGGGAAGTAGGTGGGTTACATGAAATTCATTGGTGATAGATTAAGGAGGAGGGATAAAGCAAAGCAGGGGAAACCCTGGGATTGGATAAAAAGTAAAATGATGGACGCATACTTAGGTGGGTGCAGGATCAATTAATATGATAATGAAGGAATCTGTGGTATCTGTCCTGGCGCCCAGCACATTTGGTTATGCCCCAGGGGCTCCAGAAAAAGGGAAGTTACAAGTTACCCAGACATTTCAAGGGTATGTTATCATAGATGCAAAAAGACAGATAGACTCAGTTAAGGTAAAGGTTGACCTTGTCAGTGAAGATACTGGCCTAGGACATAACTGCCCACCATAATTGCTTTAGTTAAAGTTTAATTTCAGACCATCCTTTGTGGTTACTTTAGGTCTCTGAGTTTGCAAGACTGCCATGCAGGCCTCCCCTGAGCTTGTCAGGTCAGCATGTGGCCCCTTTCATCCACAATAGATAATGCATATATGCATATAAATTCTTTGGTTAATTTCTTCCTATCTCCCCCTCTCCCCTTCCCTCGGAGAACATCAGTCTGTTCCATGTTTCCATGCCTCTGGTTCTATTTTATTCATCAGTTTATTTTGATCATTAGATTCCTTGTTCATTTAGATTTTTAGATTCAATTCAATTGTTGATAGATTTGTATTTATTGACTTCTTCTTCTTCTTCTCCTTCTTCTTCTCCTTCCTCACTGATTTTTCTCTTGCTACTTTTAAAATTCTACCATGATCGAGCTACAACCCAGGCATGTGCTCTGGCCGGAATCAAACCAATAACCTTTTAGTGCACAGGAAGATGGCCACACTGGCCAGAGCAAGGAAGAGAGTTTGACTGCCCCTATGCCCGCCTGCCTGGTTTCGTTCACCTTGCAGTCTTTGCCTTTTCCTTTTGTTCTGAGAGCCCAAGCCCTACTCCACCTCCTAGGGGTATTCAGCCCACACCCCTCCAGCTACTCCAGGTCACATGACCTCTTTCAGAGCACCACTACTGGATAATACTGGCATTTCCTTGCTAGAACATGGAAACTCTGAAGTACCTCTCCCTGAAGTCAAGGCCACCTTTTTTGAGGAGGTAGCATTTTGTCACAGGAAATGAGCACCCATTCAAAAGTGAAAATGAAAGATGCTACAGAAATATATGCCCAATGTATAGCATTGAGCTCTTTGGGGGGTCAAAATGGGGAGAGAGCAATATTAGCCTGAGCTATGGGAAAGGTTTCATAAGGAGGCAAAACTTGAAAGAACCTGAAAAACAGTTTGAATTGAGAAGACATTCAAGAAATAAGATGTGAAATCAACAGTAACTGATTATTTTTATCTGAGCATCTTACCAACTTGACATAAGAAAATACTTAAAAGGAATATGTTTTTTATGCTGCTGTATACCTGTATCTCATTCTTATTTAATCAATAGCTGAAACTACTTAACAAATCAGGCCTTCATTATTTCAAAAGGAATAAAACCAAGCATTTGTTAATAATTATTCCTAGAATAAGAGATCAGACCATTCAAACTTAGATCCAGTTTATGGATTTAATATTAAATCCCTTTACAATCATATCTTTAGAATCCAATTCAATTAAGGAATGTAACCATTGACATTGGGTGAGTTTATCTCTGAATACTTTATAGGATACTAAATATGGTTTAAAAGTTCAGCTCAGGTTTACAATCGGTTAAGAAAAAAAAAGAAAGAAAAAAAGCAAGTATGGTGCTGTGTGAAAAGAAGAATGTACAGTTTTAGAAAAAAGCTTTAGAACAGTGTGCATAATGATGGTACTATTTGTATAAAATGTCATATGTGCTTGTATATACAAAAACTCTTGAAGCAAGGATACTCTAGAAGCTCCTAACAATGGTCGTCTCTGCAGAGGGGAACTAGGCACAGAGCTAAAATGGAAATGTGCTTTTCATTAGACACCCCTTTCTCTGTTTAAGCTTCTCACTGTGTGTTTCAATGATCACTTCTAAAAAAGAAATTAACATTTTTTAAACATTTTCTCAAATTCCCAACTCTTAAATGTGAGACTAGACTCTGTGAGGGGGATTGGAAAAGAAGAGAGTATGGGAAGAAAAAAAGCAAGTAGATGTTATGAATTAGATGCTGTGCTCTGGGAACTAAGGGATTCGGACTGAGCAAACCCCTGTTCACATTGTCCGCGTGTTTAAAAGACATTTCCCCTGGAGCTGGGCTCTCCAGTTAGGACACCCCTGGAAAAATCCGAATCCGGCAACTACACAGACTTTGTGAAGGTGAGAAAGACTATGGGAGGACTCGGATTTCAAAGGGAACCACACAATGTGGAAAGGAGGAGGCTCTGCCGTGATTCCGCACACAGCCCATTGCACTGGAAGGTACTCCAGAGGCTGAACTTCAGATTTAAGAAATAACCTGTTGCCACATATGCCTTCACACAAGAAAATGTATATAACTATATAACTATTCATTCCCTAGATAACTAACTTTAGGGACTACTGCTTTCCTGTCAAATTTTCCTTCAGGTAATCATGAAACTTACATAAAACAGACAGGCAGGAGCATGCTTCCCCTGTAACAAGACACATCAATGTCATTTAAGTGTGTGCACTACTATCAAAAGCACTTTAAACATTAAATTAGGTCTTCATACTGACCAAGAACTCTTGGGCGTTCCATCTTTTCATGCCTATCCCCTTCTTTCAAGGCCCTCAAGAATGGAATGGCAATTTTCTTTTCTGAATTCTCACCACATACTGCTCTGTCCTTCATGTGTTCATCTCCACATGTTTCTTTTACCTGAAACTCTACTGAAGGACCCAGATTTTTACTTTTCTAACACTGAGTCCATCTTTAAGCAGACATTTGTTCTGGGAAAAGCACTTCGAAAAATAAAATAGATTACTTGCAAACAAACTAGCTTAAAAAAACCCCAAGAAATTCTGAAGTAAACCCCCCAAAAATCCAATATACCCACCTCTATCCACAAGATGACCAATGTTATCAAGTTTACAGTTAGTCCATTCATCATAGGAAAGCAGCGATTCTGCCACCAGATTTAATCTACAAATGTCACCACACATCTTCAGACATCAACGTTGAAATTGTCATGATAAAATTATCTTTGACGCAGAGTCAATAACTTTCAGGAAAGGCTCATAACCTCATTTATTATGAGGACTCTCACTGGAGACATGGGATCTTCTGGGGGCTGCTTGGTTTATCTCAGGATACAGGGTGCTTTTGAAATTTTGTTCTGACTAGAGTACATGATTGTGACATGCACACTATCTCATCATAGAGGTGGGGAGAGATGCCATATGGCTCCTAGACCTATTTAATGTTAAGAGATAATAGGATCATTCCAACTACCCCCCTTTTTTTAATATATTTTTATTTACTTCAGAGACTAAGGGAGAGGGAGAGGGAAAGATAGATAGAAACATCAATGATGAGAGAGAATCATGGGTAGGCTGCCTCCTGCATGTCCCCTACTGGGGACCAAGCCTGCAATCCGGGCATGTGCCCCGACTGGGAATCAAACCGTGACCTTCTGGTTCATAGGTTGATACTCAACCACTGAGCCACGCTGGTGGGGCACCAACTACCCTTTTTATGGTCTCTGCCAGCAATGCCCACATTCCATGCTACCCCATCCCCTTCCTTCCAGAACTGTCAGCAGAACAACCACAAAGAAACCACAAATCAGTAGTTTTTTTGGAGGTGTCTGAGGGTGACAGAATAAGCCAACCCAAGCATACCACTTTGGCATAAGGATTATTTTGAGCTGAATGCAATTAGGAACATGCAAATACAAGAAAAGCTCACGTCATTTGTAAAGATGTCCCCTCTCCCCTCTCTACCAGGAAGGACAGAAGTTAATCACCAGAGATAACGCTAAACCCTAATTAGCCCAGAGGTGGCACCAGAGAATCAACATAACAAACTTTACATCTAACCCTCATCTTCTATTAGCTTCCCCATATATCTGCCTTTCCATAATCAGCCACCCTAGAAACTCCAAGTCCTTTTCCTTTGTCTTGTCACTTCTCTATAAAAGTACTAGAGGCCCTGTACACAAAATTCGTGCACTGGAGAGGGTCCCTCAGCCTGGCCTGCACCCTCTTGCATTCTGGGACTCCTCGGGGGGATGTCCGCCTGCTGAGACCCCTCGGAGGATCGGGCCTAAGCCGGCAGTTGGACATCCCTCTAGCAGTCTGGGACCCCTTGCTCCTTACCGCCTGTCTCCTTGCTGCTCCTTACTGCTTGGCTCACTGCTCCTTAGCGTTGCCACACAGGCGGGTGAGGCTCCTGCAACCACCGCTGCACTCTCCAGCCGTGAGCCTGGCTTCTGGCTGAGTGGTGCTCCCGCTGTGGGAGTGCACTGACCACCAGGGGGCAACTCCTGCAGTGAGCATCTGCCCCCTGGTGGTCAGTGCACATTATAGCCAGTGATTCCACCAGTTGTTCCACCGTTCGGTAGATTTGCATATTAGGGTTTTATTATAGGACTAGAGGACCAGTGCATGAAATTCATGCACTCAGGGGGGTTCCTCAGCCTGGCCTGTGCCCTCTTACAGTCTGAAAGCCCTCAGGGATGTCTGACTGACAGCTTAGGCCTGCTCCTCACAGGCGGGCCTAAGCCAGCAGTCAGACATCCTTAGCACTGCTGTGGAGGCGAGAGAGGCTGCCTACACCACCGCTGCCAGCCATGAGCCCAGCTTCTGGCTGAGTGGCACTCCCCCTGTGGGAGTGCACTGACCACCAGAGTGCAACTCCTGCATTGAGCATCTGCCCCCTGGTGGTCAGTGCGTGTCATATTGACTGGTCATTCTGCCGTTTGGTTAATTTGCATATTAGCCTTTTATTATATAGGATTGTTTTTTGGTTAAGATGCTATAAGCTCAAGTTCTAATCACCCCTAGAGTTACTCATCACTGAATAGTACTCCCAAGTGCAAGCATGCGGCACATAATAAACTTGTTGTTTTTCTCTTGTCAGTCTAATTTACAAGGCCCTAGCCAAGAATCTCAGAGAGTAGTGGGGAAAAGTTTTCTTCTGCCCCTACATACCAAAGTTGGCTAAACACAGACAAATCTATTCAACAGCAATTCTCTAGATTACCCAATTTGTCCAGCTGCTTTTTTTTAAATCACAAATCTAGATAAAATATTTTATCATAATTTGTCTCTTTAACTAACAGAAATTTCTCACGCCTTCATCTAAACCCATTTCTTCTTGTGGCATTTTCCTAAAAATTATATAATCTTGAGAAACAATAATTTGAAGACAGTAATCAAATTACCCTTAGCTTTCTTTTATCTTAGCAAGTTTATTTCATATCTTTTTTGTTATTTTATAAAATAATTCTCCTCTTCCTTAATCATGTTTTTGTTCTTTGTTAACCCTTTCCTCTTAAGTTGAGTTAATTAAAACTGAACAAAGTGCTCTAACATGGATTTCACTAACAACATACAAAAGAACTGCTACTTTATTTTTATGGCTAATGTTCCATTTTAGTACATCTCAGAATTATGCTGACTTTTTACAACAGCACACCTATGTAGCATTTTTTAATTTATATTCATCTATGCCTCCTACCTCAAAGGTTTATTAACAGGTTTGATGGGGAAAGTACTCATTAAACTGCCTGGCACACAGACAACACTCCATACATAGTGACTCTGGTTAGTCTTGATACCTTATACTAGAGTCAATGAGGTATGGAGGGGAAAGGGTTGATCAAAGTGCACTGTAAAACATATTTAGATAGTGAATAGTCAAATATTTGTGCACCCTGCTTTAAAACAACTCATTATATGCAAATTGGAATTTATGGAACTGGTATGTGACTCAGCAGTCTGTTATGAAGAACTCCCTTGCCTTTGCTCCAGCTGCCCTCTTTGCTTCCCTGGGTGTCTGCTGGCCCTCTCCCAAACATTACATCCAGCAGCTGGACTACAAACAATCCTTCACGATTTTCAGTTAGATATGTGAACTACATTTAAACAAGGTAATCCACGTATGAAGGATGATTGAGCAGGATCCATATATTTCTGGAATCTAAGGCAAATCCAAACAGGAGTTGTACTAGTATTTCTGACCAAGGCACAACATCAGATAAATCAGAGATATCAATAATACAAATAATATAACATGAAACTAAGCAACTATAAAGCACTATGCATTTAAAAGAGTAGAAGTATGATCCAAGACTAATAAAATGGGCATTAATGTGTGTACACATTGATTACACAAGAGGCCCCAATGAGTTATTAAATGCTCATCTAGTTTTATTGTATATAACAATTATAACAGCTTCACTATATCATAAACCTGGCCTAAAATGAAGATAGTATCCAGAATAATTAAGAAGTAAGCCTTCATTTAGTAATATGCTTGCCAATCACCTTAGAAATTTGTCAGATGAGCCAGATGTCCCAGGTTTCTTTCTAAAATCATGTGGGGTTATTGCATCGGCCCCACAGGGTAATCAGCCCTCAGATTGTCTGAAATGACTCTCATTTCCAGCATCTACACCATTTCCCTCCCATTTAAACACATGAATAGCTGGTTGTTCCTGCTTAGTCTTTCCCTACTCAAGAAATCTCCCTCTGAAGGCCCAGTCAAGACCTACTTCCCCTAAGTGCCCATCAGCAGATGAGTGTATTAAAAAACTGTGGTACATCTACACGATGGAATACTATGCCGCTATTAAAAAGAAGGAATTTTTACCATTTGCAACAGCATGGATGGAGCTGGAGAGCATTATGCTAAGCGAAATAAGCCAGTCGGAGAAAGATAAATACCACATGATCTCACTCATATGTGGGATATAATGATCAACATAATTTGATGAACAAGAATAGATCGATCTAGAGCAGCGGTTCTCAACCTGTGGGTCGTGACCCCTTTGGGGGTCGAACGACCCTTTCACAGGGGTCGCCTAAGACCATCGGAAAACACATATATAATTATATTGTTTTTGTGATTAATCACTATGCTTTAATTATGTTCAATTTGTAACAATGAAATTGGGGGTCACCACAACATGAGGAACTGTATTAAAGGGTCCCGGCATTAGGAAGGTTGAGAACCACTGATCTAGAGACAAATGGTAGGGGAGGGGGGGTTAGAGAGCAACTGAAGGACTTATATGCATACATATTAGCATAACCAATGGACACAGACACTGGGGCAATGGGGGCTTGCCCGGGCTGGGAAGGGATGGGGAGGGGGTCAATTGGGGGAAAAGGAGACATATGTAAAACTTTAGACAATAAAAAAAAAGACCTACCTCCCCATAAAGCCTTTTCAGATTAACCAGCAAAAGCTTTTACTTTCCTCCAATTACCTCCACTTTTATGCACACATCTTAACCAAACATCCCAACACATACTGTATTCATGCATAGTGACATTTAGGAGGTGATAGATGTTATCTGACATATTTAGTCTTTGCAAACCTACAAGAACTGTTACACGTTATGTACTTCATAAGGTAGGTATGAAGATCAAATAATAGCTGACACATAGTGGGAGGTCAATTAGTTAATATCCAATTGATGAATGAATTAACAACGTGAGAGCACATAGTATTTCATAAATATGAGTTTCCTTCCCCTCTCAGACCAATAGAAGCAAAAGCTACACAAGACCAAATGTATAAATCCAACAGGTGACTCTTTATCTGTAGGCCAGCAACTCAGCACCCCACTAAACTGTATATCCCATTTTGTAGTGACGCCAATAGATTAAAATTTCTTCCTCCTGTAATTCAGATCTACATCCCTGAACCTTCAACCCTGGAGTCCTGGCTCAGCTAAAGGAGCCACACAACCTATATAATAAAATCCTAAGTGACTGTTATGGCAGAATGACCAGAACGACTGGTGGCTATGATGCGTACTGACCACCAGGGGGCAGATGCTCAACACAGAAGCTGCCCCCTGGTGGTCAGTGCGCTCCCACAGGCGGAGCACCACTCAGCCAGAAGCCAGGCTCAGGGGATGCAGGGGCAGTTGCAGCGGCAGTTGCGGAGCAGCAAGCAGGCAGGTGGTAAGGAGCAAGGGGTCCCAGACTGCAAGAGGGTGCAGGCGGTGCTGAGGGACGTCCCCCCTTCCCACCCCCACCCCCCACCCCCAGTGCATGAATTTCGTGCACCGGGCCTTTATTATAGAATTAGATGCCTGGGGCCTCTTCCTAATTTAGCCGCGTGGTGGGCTCCCATGGGTAGCTAGGAAAGGGGATGCCCCTGCACATTCCACCCCCAACACACACTCTCATTGAGAAAGCAAAAATCCTTTAAGAAAAAATAATTTCGAGCGAATGTCAAAGTTTTATTTCAGACTTGCAGAACAAAAGGCAGCAAACAGGAAAAGTGCGTTCACAAAAAGTCTTGGTAAAGGGCTCTTTTAGGAATAGAAAGGAATAGCTAGATAAATGGATGTCAAACTCTAGTTTCTTCAGAGCCTCACTTGGAGGGCGTGTTAAAACAGTGTAGGGAACAGGAGTTTCTGATTGTTAGGTCTGAGGCGGGGCCCTAAATATTTCTAACTAGTTCCCAGGTGAACGTGAGATGCTGGACGGGCGACCACACTTTGAGAAGCCCTGGTCTAGAGTCCAAATAAAAGTGTTTAGCTGCAAGGCTGGTTCCTTTTACAGAGCCGTGAAACCGCCTCGCCTCTATCCATTGGGCCACGCCAGCCACCCTGCCTGCGCCTCTAACCAGAAATACCGGGCCGCCCCGCTTCCATTCACCGGCAAGGCCAGGTGCGAGCCATTTGATTCAACAATTGGGTTCTGCTTTTTAATTGGGATGCTTTGGGGGATGAAATTTGGGATGAAGTTGTCTCGTCCCCCGAGACAGAACCACTCCTTTCTCGCCGGACTCCCTGCGCTGCGCCCGAGACAAGGACGGCGCCGGAGACGTGGACGGAGTCTGGGCAACCGAGCCCTCTGTCCCCGGCTCCAATCGCGCATGCGCAGCAGCGCCTCCCACAGCAGCAGAGCCCGCTGCCCCCCGGCTCCAATCGCGCATGCGCAGCAGCGCCTCCCACAGCAGCCAAGGCCTCTGCCCCCGGCTCCAATCGCGCATGCGCAGCAGCGCCTCCCACAGCAGCAGAGCCCGCTGCCCCCGGCTCCAATCGCGCATGCGCAGCAGCGCCTCCCACAGCAGCCAAGGCCTCTGCCCCCGGCTCCCACCGCGCACGCGCAGCAGCGCCTCCCGCTCCCCTCAATGGCGGCGACGAGTGGCTGCTCCTCTAGGAGTGACTAGGGACGGACGTTTTCACTCCTCCCTCAGCCTCCCAGTCCCCGTTTTTACCAGCGCTGGCATTAATGCGTCAGGTTACTCCTCGGAGAGGATCCTACGAAATTTGAGTCCCTTCGCCTATAAAAAGAAAAGCGAAGGCGGTCCTGCCGAAACCCGGGATCGAACCAGGGACCTTTAGATCTTCAGTCTAACGCTCTCCCAACTGAGCTATTTCGGCTCCTCTGTCGCCCGCCTTGCAGCGAGATATTACTGAATTCTTCGCGTCTTCCCGCTCGGTCTCTTGGATAATTGCAGCGTTTCTCCTTGGTCTCATTAAATGGTTACATCAGAATTCTTTTGTCTTGCTTTTTACAAGCCACGATTAGCTGTCCTGTATACGTAACGTACTTTCTTCAACGTGACCCGAATTTCTGACGTCATTTTCAGCGGGGATCGTGGACGAACCCGTGTGCGGTTGCCGGCTCCGGGGTCCGGTGGGCACGAGCACACTGCTCGGGAGAGACAGAGTTGGGTGGGCTCGGCGTTCTGCCATCAACGAGTAGTCTCCCCTCTGGGACTCTTGGAAGCTGGGAGTCCGCCCCTGGGGCTCCTCGGAGCTTGGGCTGCTCCCAGGACCCGGCAGGGCCCTCCCTCCAACCCGCGCCTGGGATTCGGGGAGTGGACGAGGTTGTGGAGGCAGGATCGGGTCCGAGCCCGCCCCTTCCCGCACCGCGGCTTTGTGCGAGGGCCCAGGCTCTGCAGGCGCCTGAAGCCTGGCGTGCTCTTTAGGGCGATTGTCCATGGGCGGTCCTGCTTCCTACGCCCGTAGATCATGTTCCTAAGACATCCTCTACGTGCCGGGCAGACATTCTGCAAGGCCTAGACATCCTACTTTTCCCCCTTCTCCAATTAAACTGCAATTCGCTGGAGGCAGGGGTGATTATCGTAGCGCCCTTTCCGCCCGCTGCTTAGAGCATTGCATCACAGCGGGCGTCCCAGCCGGCATTGAGAGATGGATGCAAGCCTGCATTCCAATGGGGGGGGGGGGGGAATATTTGGATTTGTTTGCAAACGCTAAGGTGCAGAGTCGCTTTCTGCGCTCCTTTCTTGTGTCAAATCCAAATAACAGAAGAGCTTGGGATTTAAAAGAAGGCATTGGCTAAGGCGGGGAAGGAGGCCGGAGAACTTGGGGACGGGTAGGGATCTGTGAAGGCTTTGGTGGGCTTGGAGTGAAAGAAGGAGAAATTTGAAGCATCTGCCTTGTGCGGGTCATACATAAAGAAAGAGATAAGAAAAGACGACTTTTACAGGCTTTCTTGTGCGACATGAATGTAGCTACCTTTCACATTCTCTTCAAGACAGTGTAGGACAGACTTGAACCTGGGTGACTAGGCAAGTGCGTTTGGAAAGGATTGGGTGGGGGTGGGAGTGGGGGTTTTGGGGGGAGGATAAAAGGTCCAGGGTCTGAGGGGAAACGGAGGGAAAAGGATCGGAGAGGTAAGAAAAGGAAGAACACAACCAATAAACTTCATATTTTACAACTTAATGTGGTAGCATCCTTTGGCCAATGACAAGATAACAGAAACTAGGTTGTAATAGCGATCACTTGTCGAGTAAAGGTGGATTTCAGAATGTACGATTAACCGGGTGGACACACCACTGGTTTGCCCTGAACAGTCCTTGTTCACGTCTGTTGTCTCTGAACCGTGGTATGTGCTCTTGAACTGGAAAATAACCATGTGACCTCCCAATTTACAAACTGTGAAAAAGAGCCACAGCTTGTTCTACATAATGAACTCTACTAGTGTCACCATTAGTGAGAAGATTTTTAACATCAGCACAGTATTTGTTGCTGTTTTATAAAGGAGATTTTTCCAGGGCTGAGTGTCATAATTCCCAAATTGCGCAGCCAAGTGCCATGGGATACTGCAGTGCTGCATATTAGTAGGTACATTTTTGAGGGAAACACGGTGATATTGGACATCTGTGGGACGCTGCACAACCTACTAGGTAGCTCATAGTTTCAGCCATCGATAACGCTACATTTCTTTCAGGGACATTATCTCTTTGAGAAGCTAGGTTTTCAGCTGTTGTGATAAAAAGCAATTGCCCGTGAAAATAAATGTGTAAAGGAACTAAGGGTGGCGATGTATAGTCTGCTTCCATGGCTGGAGAAATTGTGCACGACCTACAGGGTGCACGCATCCCATTGGTAGATCATGATGAGTGTTTATAAATAAAAGAAAAATAGAACTTTTCTTTCCATTTATGTGTATAATTTTTTTCCAGTTACAAAATTGTTGGACATAAATGCTTGAGTTGTTTGAGCCTGAGAACTTAATAAAAGGAACTGTTTGTGCCCTGGCCAATGTGGCTCATAGGTTGGAGGTTGGGGGTTCGATCCCCGGTCAAGGCATGTACCAATGGATGTGGATGTATCTCCCTTTCCCTCTTTCTAAAATCAATAAGCATGTCCTGGAGTGAGGATTTAAAAATTTTTTAAATAAATATTAAAGGAACTATTTGGTATTTCTTTTGGCCTGGGGCATTGGAAAAGATTATTAGACACTAAGCATTAGGAACAGAGAAAGTTTGAAAACCTCTAGCTTAGTGCCTTGGTGTTGATAGTAAGAATGAAGATTATTGCTGAGCTTGGGAGGAAATCTGGCTTTGCTCAGCAAGACTGCAGAGGCAAGAAGAGCCATCAGAACCTCCACAGAGACCATGTGCCAAGGGCTCCAGGAAAGTGAAAACCTGCACATACGTCACAGTAAGGGACAGATGAGAAAGAAGTTGGCATTCGAATGAGAAGGACGTTGAAGAAGACTCCATGTTGAAAAGCAGTTTGACATAGGCCGCAAATTAGCCCATGGATTTCAGCCAACTCCAGTCTAATTACCTAGGATGACTATGAAAACTAATTATGAGAAGACCTGAGACTAAAACCACTAAAGAGCATATGTTGTATATAGTTATAACATCTAATACATTTTTGAGTTGCTGTCAACTGATAATTTGTCCTTAACTTTGCCTCCAGGACCCCACAGCACAAAAATAGCACTTACTTTGATTTGCCTCTGATTTTAATCAGTATTTCTCAAGTGTTTTTTAAAAAAATATGGGAATATATAAAAAGCATAGGAGCCAGTTTGAAGGGAATCCCAGTGGTCAAATTTAGGACAATCTGAGCAACAAAATAAATAAGGCAAGTAATAGATTATTTACCCATTGAATAAAACAAATATCTATGAGCACAATAACAGGGAGCACAATAACACTGAGAATTCTGGCTTATGGGTGAATGACTTACACCTACTGATAAATATGAAGGGTGTGGTGGCATTGGAAGTCATCATTTTCCAAGCATCATAGTAAAGATTGGTTCAGTCAAGAATCATCAATGGATGCAAGGCCTGAGGGGGAAGTTATATGATGAGCAGGATCATTGCATGGTCTCAAAGTGTTTCTCCACATGTTACTTAATAGTTGCATGGGGAAATAGAACCTATACAGGGGAGAAACTGGACAATGCCTTGATCTGGTCATCGAAATCAACGTCAGCAATGAAGGACATTCAGATATCATGTGCCTCCTAATGTGATTACCTGGAAAGGACACAACTTTGTCACTTATGTAACAGTCCAGCCAGGGATGCATAACCTGAATTTAATCTGGAGGCAACACACACAATCCAAAATAAAGGTCATTTTGGTAAATGACTGGCTTGTATTACTAAAGCTGTTAAATTCATAAAAGCAAAGAGCTGAGAAAAGCAAAGAACTGTTTCAGATCGAAAGAGGCTAAAAAGACATAATCACGAAATGCAATATGTGATCCTGGACTGGTTCCCATTGCGGGGAGGGGTAGATGCCTTAAAGAATATTACTGGGGCAATTGAAGAAGTTGGAATATGAGCTGTAGATTACATAAAAGTTTCATGTAAGTGTTAAATTTCCTAAAACTGGCAACCATCGTTAGGTAAGAAAATATTCTTGTTTTTAGGAAATACATACTGAAGTATTCAGGAACAGAGAGATATCATATCTGCCATGTACTCTCAAGTGGTTCAGAAAAAGAAAATAGTGTGCTTATAAATACACACAGAGAAAAAGAAAAGAAGGGAATATGAAAAAGTAAATGGAGGGAAATATTACAAGTTACTGAATCTGGATAAAAGAAAGATGGAACTTCTTTGTACCATTTTGTAATTTTTATAAAAATTGGAAAGTCAGAATTTTTTTTTTAAAAAAAAATACTTAACTTCTGGAGCCAGACAATTTCAGTTTAAATCAAAGTAATGCTAGAGACAGAAAAGAACTTAGGGTTTATTTAGTCTGACCCACAACTTTCACATACCAGGAAACTGAGGCCCAGAGATGCTATAAACAACTTGATTACGGTTATTGTCTTGCTTGAGATTGGCTTGGGCTGCCATAGCAAACCACCACAAACATTTGGGGGAGAGGAAGACAGTGATTAATGAACAGATATTCGTTTTCTCACAGTTCGGAGTCTGGGAAGTCCAAGATCGAGGTGCCTGCCAATTAGGTTCCTTGTGAGAGATCTTTTCCTGACTTGCAGGTGGCTATCTTCTCACTGTGTGCTCACAGGGACCGTTCCCTGATGCATGTGCATGGAGAGAGATTCCAACCCTATCCTTATGAGCTCCTTAGCCTTAATTACCTGCTAAAGGCCTTGTCTCCAAATACAGTCACTTTGGGGGTTAGGGCTTTGACATATGAATTTGGGGGAGGAGGTGTCACAATTCCATCCATAGTAGTTTCACAATTAGTTTAGTGCAGAACTGACGGCTGACCTATAGAACATATTCTTTAGTTTGCACCAAATGCTCCTAATATGTGTTTTTTTAAAGAAAGGCCTTATTTAAATTAAAAATTGGCTTGAGAGTCTAAATCCTCAACTGGAATCTGGTATTGAGGGCTCAGCTTTTATATGGGCACGTCTACACATTTGAAATTCTCTGTGTACAAAAAAATAATACCTTTGCTTGATGGATATAAAGTGATTTCTTCAAAGTTATATATTAATGTTGTAACTTCGGGGGAGAAGTATAAAAAAGTTAATAGATTGCAAAATCATCAGTGTACTGAATTGATCCAAAAGAAGTTCATTTATTTAAAGCCATTAAACCACAAGTCAATAAAGACCTTATTGTTTTTTGTTTTTGTTGAATCACATACGTCGATATAAAGCCTGTAGGTATACCTACCAGGCCAGAAACAATTAAGTAAATTATACTCAAGAACAACCTACTGAGTTTTTCATATGTCCTAATCCAATCCTCCCACATCCATCAAGCAAACGCCTAACTAATCATGTGGACCCTGCACAATGGCCTAAAGGCCCAAAAACTTGGATTCCAGAGCTTGAGTTTCAGCAGCTTGCACACTCTTTAAATACTTGTCAACTTAATTGCTTGTCTCTCTTTTTTAATGAAGTGGGCCAGCCTCCCAACTGCATCCCTGCCCAACTCTTTACCCCACCCCTGTCTAGCAATGAAAGGATAAGGCCTGATTATTCACCCAAAGAAATAAGACAAAATAAATGTAATGCAGGAGCTTCCTAAACCCTTGATAACTTTTTTAAATGCCAGAAACAAGAAATAATTAGTCTCTTCCCCCCCCCCCCCCCCCAGTGAAGATGCGCAAGGGAGTGTTAAATGACCAGAGGCTCAGAAAAGGAGGCCAGGACAGAGAGGCAGGTGCCTGTGCTATTTGGCCCTGAGTCCCCTCCAACCTCCCGGGAACCTCATATTCTTGACTGTCACTGCTTTCATCCACTTCTCTAGTCCTGTTCTCTTATACCCTCACCACACCTTCATGTCTCACCATGGGCCAATTCCTGATCCATGTCACACTTACCCAGGAGTCTTCACAACAGTCAGCTCTTCTCTACCATTCTTCCCTGTCTTCCTAGCACACACCGGGCAGAGATTTTCTGGAGGATGTTAGTAAATGGGTGGGAAGGGGTGAGAGAAAAGAGTAGAGCTTTGCTGCTTCCTGTGGTCAGGAAATGACCACCAGCTTTCCTATGTATGAGAATGGCATTATAATTATGTAGGAGAATACTATGGATTTTAGGCTATCTATGCTGAAGTGTTTGGTGTTGAAGTGTCATGGTGTCTACAGTTTACTTTAAAATGTCTCAAACATAAACACACACACACACTCATACAAATACAATTAATACAGCAAAATGTTAAAAATTGTTCAATCTAGGTGGAGAAATGTATCTTTTAATTTTTTATAATGACATTTGAGAAAAGATAAATATGAGCCTTATGTTACAGATCCAAGGAATTTCTGAATTGTAATGCTATTTTTCACTACATAGTGAAAAACTTTGTTTCTTATTGATGGGTTTTTAGGTGTCAGAATGTGAGTAGGAATATATTTTGTGAGAATAGAGAGGTTCTTCACCAAATCCACAGTCAGTCCAAATAGCCCATTTGTCCATCTGTTACTGAAGTTTGTCCTGTATGTACCAGGACCATATTTTTGGAATCACCTAATCAGGACATGGGGGCTGACAAAGGATTTTTTCCCTTCTGTTCTTACTCACATGAAAGCCTTACAAAGGCATAACATCAAAATATGCATAAGTATGATTTTTTGCTTAATATATCATGAAGCACCTTTACTGAAAAATAACACAATTAAATGAAATGATACTGTTTCAAGGTCTGGGACACAATTTCCATACCTTGTAGTCAACTCCAATGTGATTTACAGAAAAATCTTTCTTTAACTTTACAAGGTCAACTTAATCTATCATGACATATGTTCGGGATAAAAATGTCTTCCTTTGTCTTTTATTCTTAACTTTTCATTTCCTTCTTGAATCAGGCTTTCAGTTTTGACCTTCACAATTACTAAGGAAAATCAGATTGCAGTAATTAGAATATTGCAGAAACACCATATAAAGCTATGGCTTGATTAGTCCATTAACTTAAGCAACCACACTTTTAACTCCTGAGAATTTTAAACTGATTTAATGTTAGCTGTGTGGTACACTATTTTTTTATGATAGCTGAAATATTTGCAGAGTAAGTCAGAGGTAGCATACTTCTTTAGAATGTTATGAGGGCAAAAGGAAAGCCTGCAGAGTAGATGAATCTTAGGGAAATGAGTGTTTTCTAAATATTAACACATGGAATTTGCACTTGAAATGTAACATCCAAATAAGCTATAATGTACATTTTACTATGGAGGCTTTTTCTGAGCAAAGAAAAATTGCCTTATATTTTCACCTAAGTTTATTCGATTAAAAAATGTGAAGGGCAGAACTGCAGAACCATTCATCAAAGTTTTTAAATTTGCTAGAAATAGAAAGATGTTTCTCAAGGGCTTATTTGGCCTAGTTTATGTAATATTTCTCATCTCTGTAATTTTTATGCAGCATTTTAACCTGAAAATGTGCTCTCCCTCCTCTCTTACCCGTTTCGCTGTTTCTCACCACTATCTTCATTAAGTGTTCCAAGTCAAGTCAGTATTAAGGGATTAAGCAAAGAACAGAACTGTTATTAGAAAAGACTTTTTATTGCAAGATTTTCCAGCAGTTTAAAGCCAAGAGAGGGAAACTGTGAATTAAAATTGCTTTTTTGCTTCTCAAAACTGACCTAATTAAGTCATAATGATAAAAGGGGGCTTCCTACTTTCTGGGCTTTTTTTATTGAATTACATTGGTTAATAAAATTCTATAGATTTCAGGTGTACAATTCTATAATACATCATCTGTATATTGTATTGTGTTCACCACTCCATTTCTCATTCCATCACCATTAAGCCCCCTCCCCCCACTTTATTCTCTCCTGCCTTCTCCCCACCCCCATCTCCTTTCCCAATGTAGGATAGAAAGATTACATTGGTAAAACAGGGTATTTTCCACCACTGGGTAAAGCTTGTCTAAGAGTGTGTCAATTAAAGCATGGTGAGTTTAGCTATAAACACAATATTAGAAACACTGACTATTAAAGCTAAGCAAAGATCAAAGAACAATTATTCCAAGAAGTTTCCACAAAGAAGCACCAAAGTGAGGATTAAAGATCAGTCCTTCTAAACAACAAAACGTAAGTGAAATCAGTAGCAAGCATAAGACTTGTGAAACTGGTTTACCTCTTTCTTAAAAGTGTGAGGTTCAAGGAAGAAAGTATGTTTTATGTGGTCAGTAGTGTGTGAAGAAGCGTGGGGTTCTGCCTGGGGTGGGGTGGAAAAGCAGATGTGTTTGTGTGGGAAGAAGGGCAGAGAGAAACAGAGAGACAAAAAGACAGTGATAAATAATCTGCTCCTTTAAAACCCCACAAGCGAAGAGAGATGCTGAGTGTCTGGGTCCTGGGATACAGAGATGACGACACTCCCAGCAATAAGTCTAGTGGGGCACACAAACCTATAAACATGAATCTCCGAGTAAAATCTGATGGTAATATCGAGGGCAGAATGTCAACAGCTGCAGGTAAGGCCAACTTTGGTGAGTAGGTGACATTGGGGTTGGGTTTTGAAGATTGACCAGGAGCTATTCAGACAAAGAAGGGGAAGGTGCCTTTCTGAACGGACAGGCAGCTGTGCAGAGGAACAGGGCCTTCAAAGGGCATGGGAGGGTGCCTGAGGAGGCCAGGGTGCCCATGTGTGAGGGCAGCTGAGGATGGAGCTGGAAGGAAGCAGGGAGCCTGGGTATGGTAACCCTTTAGAGTTTGAAGCATTAGGCAAAAGGGAACCAAAATTATTTTCTATGTCAGGGAGTGGTTTGATTTATAGAAATACAAGTCTGGGTGGGCTAGAAAATGTCAATCGGGGGGAAGGGAGACATATGTAATACTTTCCACAATAAAAGATTAAAAATTAAAAAAATAAATACAAGTCTGGGGAAGTATAAAGGAAAGGTCTGAGTGGAGAGGGGCTGGGGGCAGGGAAACCAGCTGGAGGGTGTCACAGTTAAGTACTAAGGCAGTGGCAGTGACACCAGAATTCAGAGACGGTTAAGGAGGAATTGCAGGATTTATAATTAAACATGGGCAGGGAAAGAAGAGTCAGGGATGGCCTCAAAGCTACTGGCTTTGGAAAGGGTGAAAAGTTGCTCTGAGTGTAGAATACAGGAACAAACTGTAGGTGCTAGGAAAACGAAAGGTGAGCATCATGGTCGTCAGGAAGATGAGGATTGAGGATATCCAGAGAGAGCACGTGAGTGAGGAGGTTCAGAAAGGAATGCTGGGAACATCATCACATGGGGCAATGATTCTTAACAAGGGAGGCGGCACCGAGGAAAGGAAGGAAGGTCCCCCGAATTGGCTCTCGGGCTGGCTCTGCTTGGCTGCTTTTTAAGCTGGGGACAAGGTGGGTTTTGGTGACAGGGCATACTTTTTAGGAAAGGCAGGCTTGTGGAATTCTCCTTTTCCATCTGCATTGCCTGATAACTATGTTTGCACCTTTACTGTGGAGATAAGGTGGCAGATGGTTCATTACTGCCACCCTAGAAAGGTGTTCCTGTCAAACCTTGATCCATTGTGCGGGCAGGCCAGTGGCTTTAACACTGGCAGTTAGAAGGAGATAAAATCAGCTATCTCTGTGTTTCTGAGTAGAGAGTGGAGGGGTGGTGACATTGAGGTCAGCCTATCTGGCATTCCTTCTGGCCATGTGGTCTTAACTTGGCTTTCTGGTCACCTGGTGTGTTCTATTCCCTGCCCCAAATTACTATGCTATCTCATAACCACTACTTTTTATTACCTAGATGCTCTCCTCTCCTACACTACAATAAATGGACTCTAGAAATTTTGCCTGTGTTGACAAAAGGAACAGATGTTTTTTTTGTCTTTACCTTAACTAAACTTCAGCTGGCCACCTATCCCTTTGGCTTCTGTGGTATTATTTCCTCCTGTTGTCTGCTGCTCCTCTTTTTTTTTTTTTTAAACCATTCCTTCTTAATCTCTCTGGCTTCTCTGCCTGAAACTTATACCTTGGTGTTTCTCATGGTTTGTTTGTGAATCATGACACCCAGCATCAACATTTGTGTGACCTCCTTGGGAAGATTTTAATCCATTCGCAGGGTTTTCATAGCCATTTAATACCTAAATACAGTTGTTCGTATGGAAAAAGGCTTGCAAGTTTATGATTATAATAGCTTTAACTCAAAAGAATGTCACAACTGTAAAACTACTTTGGCCCACACGGTTTGGATCTGTAGATCTCGAGGCCTACCCACCAATTTGAGCTTCAGAGTAATGTCTGATTATTTATTAGATGTCTCCCACAGATCTCTAAAGATCTACTAAATGTAATTGACCATTCTCCACTCTTAACAGTGCAACACTTAAAAATCTTAAAGTACCACACAAGTCAAGTTCACCTCCCACATATAGTCAGTCAAGTTTCTAAACCGAAAGTGTTCTCACATCTGTTCTCCATACTACCCCTTTCTTACAGTGCTGGGCTTTAGGCCTTATCATTGCTAGTCTGATTTACTGCAATGGCTTCATAATTTGAATCTCTGCAGGAGCTCAGTATTGCTTTCCTTAAACTCATCTTCCATGCTGCTACCAGAATAAGCTATCAAAAATGTAATTCTGCCTGACCAATGTGCCTCAGTGGTTGAGCATCGACCTGTGAACAAGGAGGTCACGGTTTGATTCCCAGTCAAGGCACATGCCTGGGTTCTGAGCTTGATCCCCAGTGGGGGACATGTAGAAGGCAGCCAATCAGTGATTCTCTCTCATCATTGATGTTTCTATCCCTCTTTCCCTCTTCCTTCCTCTCTCTGAAATCAGTATGTTTTTAAAAAAGAAATGTAATACTATCAATAAAAATGGCAATAGATCTCATAACATGTAAAAACACTCATGGTATATTCTAAGTTAAAACAAGGCAGATTCTAGAACAGTATGTCCATTATAATTCCATATTTGGCTTTTAGAAATATATATATATTTCAATAAATGAAATGAAGACCATCCATCTAAACAGTTAACAGGGGTTATCTTCCAGTGGTAGATCATGGGTGATTTTCTTTTTTTACTTACTTAGTTTTCCAAGCTTTCTGCAATGAACAAATATTCTTTTTGAAATCAGGAAATCGATAAATCCCACAAATCTAACAATTTCAATTTCTACCGTAAAATGTTGAGTTAGCTCTCTGCTGGTAGAATAAAGTCCAAGAATGTTTTCACGGCAGACAAGGGCCTCCATGAGCTGGCCACCACATTCCTCTCTAGCCTAATTTCCCATAGAGCAATGGTTCTCAAAATATAGGGTGCATCAGAATGAGTAGGCCCTACCCACAGTTTCTGATTCCAATCAAGTCTGAGATGGGGCCCAGGAATTTGCTATTCTAACAACTGGTTCCAATGCAGTTGGTCTGGGAACATATTTTTTAAATTATTGTGATAAAATATACATAACAAAAATTATATCTTAACTATTTTTAAGTGTATAATTCATAGCATTAACAATTTACAACATTGTACAATTACCCTCATTATCACTTTTAGAACTTTTTCATCTTCCCAAATAAACTCTGCACCCATTAAACAATAACTCCCTCTTCCCCTCTCCACCCAGCCCCCAGCCCCTGGTTAACCTCTACTCTACCTTCTATGTCCGTGAATTTGCCTACTCTATATACCTCATATAAGTGGAATCATTTGTCAGCATCTGCTGGTGTCAGTGTTCCAGATTTTGGGTTAATAGGTGTGCAGCGGTATCTCATTGTTCTGTTAATTTGCATTTCCCTTGTGACATGAAATGGAGCATTAATTTTTTTAACACTTTGTTGTATTAAAAACAAACAAACTGGTTTTTCATGCTATGTTCCTAATGTCTGTCAAGGTCATCTTCAGAGATGAGACGAACAATAAAGTGAGTCTATTAAAACTGAAAACAAAAGTATACACAAAAATATATGTCAGAACAAATGACAGAACAAACGATACAGCAAGTGTTTTTATTTTGTCATCTACCCTCAATGACCAACTCCACCACAGACAATTGCTCAGTTGGTCCCATTTCTGCCTGTAACTTCCTAGCCTCCCTGAACTTTCAACTCAACCTCCCTTACACCTGGCTCCCGATCTCCATTTTCCACAGGCTACCTCCAAGAAGCATTTCTTCCCTACACAACCAAGACCTGTGGAGAATCATTTCAGTTCCTCTCACTCACTAGTCCTTCTGCCCGACCTGATTCATACTATTCCCAATTCTTGCTCAATCTAACTATTTTTACATATCTCAGAATTTTGAAGTTACAAGCGTTCAACCTCAGTTTGTGTTTGATTTCTGTCTGGCAAATCCTCTTACTAATGTTGGATGTGCTTACTCTTTCCCCAATCTCCACATTCTCAAGGTCCTCACTCCATTTCTCTCCCCCTCCCTCACCACCTCTGGGCTAATGACCTTGCTTTCTACTTCACAGAGAAAACAACCTCAATCATGCACTGATGCAGCTGGGCTTACTCTTGGACTCTTTTCTCTTTCTCAACACAATGTCCAATCAGTTACATTTTCAAATAATCTTAAAGGAATTAAAAATACATAATTAAGTATTTAAAAATTCTTCTACAGGGAAATAAAAACATTCATTACTAAAAAAAACATGTTCTATATTAAATACATTAAAATATAGATCATTTTATAAATTAAATCATTTTAAACATGATAAAATTTCTGATACAAGGTTACTTATACATAGTTCAATGACTAACTTTGAAAATATAAAAACTATGTCCTTCTTTTAAAAAAGATTTAACTTCATGTTACAAAATTATCCAAAGTTAAAAAGTGCTTCCATTTTGTTCCATTTTTAAAGCAATTGTAGCACAATATCATACCTTAAAAAAAAGATGAGTTGGGGCCTAAGTCTCACCCTGCTTGCCTAAAAATGAAAACTTCAGAGACTTTCTAGTCCGGAAAAGGCTGGGAGGCTGGCTGAGTTCAGTGCCAGCAAAGCTGTCATCGGCCGAGCTAACACTGCCCTTGTTCTCAGAACCAGGCAATGCCTCCTTCTGCCCACTCCTATGAAGGAGCCCTTCTATGCCTACTGGTTCCTAATTCAGAAAAGTTTCCTGAATTTCGATATTTAAATCCTATGCCAACACTGAAACTCTTCTAAAGATTGAGGAATTTGGCGTTTGGATTTTATACAAAAAGTCATGAAATAAAAAAGAAAAAGAAAAAAGACACTTCATTTGGTCACTTGATTTCATTTCTTGTCGAGGTAGGATAATTTTCTTCTTTTTCCAAAAACTGTCCTGACTACACAAACGGTGGCTGTGCTGGGAAGGGTTCTAATGCCTTGTCCGCATTCTTCCAGTTGTCAAAATTTTCTTTGTACCACTCAACTGATAGGGGGGAAAAAGACAAAAATCAAAATTAAAAAACTAAACATCAGTTAACCAAAATTTACTGAGTTCTGCTAAGTAAGGAAAGTCTTGCCCAACAGCTTATGAGGACTGCCTCATGACAATTTGATTTTGAACTGACATTAATCAGAAGATATTTCATCAACGAAAATTCAGATTTAAGAATCAACTATTTTTTTCTTTTTAACTTCAAAAGTGCTTCAGTGTTTAATTTAATGGTGTAAGTGTTTAAGACATTCTGATTTTAAGAAATTCAGGGGTAAATGAGATAAATCATTTGCATTAGTTTTAAAGTTACAGAAAATAGGTGTAGTATTTTATTCATGTAAATGTAGTAATAATGCATTACAGGCATAGTGAAATGATATGAGTTTCCTTCTATTACTATGCAAAATTATTTTATGTTGCTATACTATCAGTAAAGTTTTTTAATTTAAAAAAAGATAAATTAGCTTTGAATTTGGTTTTTAAAATTTAACACAAGTATTTTGTATTTTAAACTCTGAATCAAGAATTTATGTTTGGACATATTTTTTCTCATTAGTACATTTATAAATAGAACTTTAATATATATATACACAGACTTTATATATATCTATTTTAATAGATATTTCTATACATATTCAACTTGCTTCCTATTTGTTTGTTTCAATATAAAAAGACTCAAGACACTTGCCCTTTGACTCACTGGATAGAGCGTCGGCCTGAAGACCTAAGGGTCCCAGGTTCGATTCCAGTCAAGAGCAAATGCCCAGGTAGTGGGCTCGTTCCCCAGTAGGGGGCATGCAGGAGGCAGCCGATCAATGATTCTCATCACTGAAGTTTCTATCTCTCTCTCTCTCTCCCTTCCTCTCTGAAATCAATAAAAACATATTCATTTATTCATTTAAAAAAAGACTTAAGACACTTGAAGACTGTAAGTATCTATATTTCATCAAATCTAAAATGACACTTATCTTAAGATAGACCATTATTTTAAATACCACTAAGAAAGAAAAACATTGCAATGATAATTTTAAGATGCTAATGGCTGTAAAAACACATAACTTTTAAGGACATGAAAAAAAGTAAAAAATTGTGTACCTGAGAAACAATGAAATTAAGTAGCTGATAACTGCTAAAAAGATATAGGGAGACTGATCAGAAGTTAGTCTATGAAATTCAAGATGCTTAGGAAATATAGTACTATTGCTAGACATATATTAAATGTAACAATTTGAAAAGTAAAAATGATTCATCGCAATATTCTACTGAATTTGTAGTGTTCTAAAAAGAAACCACTTTTTCTTTAAATTTTTCTCAACCTTCATCCCTCAAATGAGCAATTCATAACATACTTGTTTTCTTTATTCCTTCTTTCCAAGGCACTTTAGGTCTCCATCCTAAGCCATGTATTTTTTCTGATTTCATTGGATATCTCATGTCATTGATGGGTCTTGGAAAACAAAACAGATTTAAAATGACACTGTGGAAATATATTTACAAATCTGAATACTAAGAAAAATAATGGGTGTCCATGCATCTTCACCATAATTCAAATTTTTTTCTTAAAAATTTTCTCCCTGCCCTAACGGGTTCGCTCAGTGGATAGAGTGTCGGCCTGCAGACTCAAGGGTCCCAGGTTCAATTCCAGTCAAGGGCATGTACCTTGGTTGCGGGCACATCCCCAGCAGGGAGTGTGCAGGAGGCACCTGATCGATGTTTCTGACTCTCTATCCCTCTCCCTTCCTCTCTGTGAAAAACCAATAAAATATATTTAAAAAAAAAATTTTCTCCCTGATGACATGACCATAGAAAATTTATAAAATAAAGTGTATATATTTTTAAAATCATCTATAATCCCAGATGCCTAACACTAACTGTGGCTTATCTTCTCATTTCAGCACAATCTAAGTATGAATGCAGTGGGTCATACCTAAATGTTTGATGAATAAATAAATGCATATAAACTTATTAGGACTCTTGTGTTCCATATCCTGGGCTGGGTACTTTATATTATAACTGAACCTTAAAATACTTTTTAAAAAGCAAGATAAGTCCTAGCTTGTTTGGCTCAGTGGGTAGAGCATCGGTCTGTGGATTGAAGGGTACTGGGTTCGATTCTGGTCAAGGGCACATGCCCAGGTTGTGGGTTCGATCCCCAGTAGGGGGTGTGCAGGAGGCAGCCAGTCAATGATTCTCTCTCATCATTGATGTTTCTATCTCCCTCTCCCTTCCTTTCTGAAATCAATAAAAATATTTTTTTTAAAAAGCAAGATAATATTTTCTCTATTTCACACTCAAGGAAACCTCAGTCTTGGAAAAGGTCAGTAACTTTACTAATAATGCTACACTTTATTCTTATGACATTTATAATTAGAAAAAAATATTTTAAAAATATTTTAAAGGCACTTTAGGTCTCCATCCTAAGCCATGTATGGAGAAAACTCAAAATGGACAAACTAGTTTCTGGTTAAGTCCACATATTTTATAATTTTATGAGTACCTAAGATGCCAAATCTTTCCCCAACGTTTTAACTTGTTACTCACCTATCATTAACATAATCAACCCAGTTTTCCATTTCAGACTCTGAATTGGTCTCTTTGATCTGTCAAAACGGAAAGGGCTTTTAAGTCAAATTATAAAATGAGACCAGAGAATAAGAATGGTTTTCAATAGAGGATTCAAAAGACAAGGAAAACAACTTCCTGAAAGCAGGAGAGACAACTAAGATGAACAGCATTTTAGTAACTTTCTGTACGTTATAACCCAATCTCTACCTGAAGCTCAGAAAGAATACATATTGTATACTATCGCAGAAAATAAAAATTTTTGGCTTTTGGTTATTACTCATTGTGATATTGTGATTTAAATAAGAAATATACGTTTGATAGTCAACCCTGTTCCTGTCACGGAGCTCCTGAAATACTTGGAATTTCCTAAATAATAAGAGATAAAGGTGTCTTTTGCTATTTATAATAAGCCCTTTTCAATTGCATCAGAGTTTATGTTAGTAACTGATCTTGGGGAAGCTCCTAAGGATGGGGGCTGGCTGCCAGGAGAACCAACCAGGTGATTAGAGGGATAGAACTCAGCCCCCTCTCCCCACACACCTGGGAGAGGAAGGGGAAGAAGTGCTTGAGGTTGAATTAATCACCAATGTGTTAATCAATCATGCCTACTTAATGAAGCCTCCATTAAAAAAACACACACACACAAAAACACACACACACACAAAAAGACAGGGTTTGGAGTTTCTAGCCTGCTAACACATGGAGGTGCTAGGAGAGGGGCATGCCCAGAGAGAGCATGGATACTCCACGCCCTTCCCTCACACCTTGCCCTATGTGTCTCCTCCACTGGCTGTTCCTGAGCTACAGCCTGTGTAAAAGACCAGTGATCTAGAAAGTAAACTGCTTCCTGAGTTCTGTGAGCCACTCTAGCAAATTACCTCCAACTTATAGCTGGTTGGTCAGAAGCACAGGTGACAGCCAAGTCTTACAAATGGCATCTGAACTGAGGACAGTCTTGTGGGACTGATTCGTTAACCTGCGGGATCTGATACTATCTCCAGATAGAAACCATCAGAATTGAGTTAAATTGTAGAACACCCAGACGGTAAATGACAATTGTTCGGTGTGGGAAACCCACACGTTAGGAATACAAAGAATTCTGAGAATAGTGCAGAGGAAAACAACAGTTTTTCAATACACTCAGTCCTCCTTTCCACTGAATTCTGAGATTTATCATTGATGTTCACAAATACATACAGACACTCATAACCATAATTACTTACATATCATTGTTCCTTTATTCTAAGACTTAAAGGTTTTTATTTCTAAAATTGAGGTATATCTTTTATTGGGTAGGTAGATTTAATATATTAGGATTTTTCCCCCGAAAAACTGTTACTAATTGAATGATATAATTTCAAAGGACACATCTTAGTGTATAGATAGTAAACATCAGTGACTGTCAACCTTTTACATCTCATGGCACATAAACTAATTACTAAAATCTGTGGCACACCAAAAGTATATTTCTTGCTGATCTGACAAAAAAATAGATATTATTTTTATTCATTCACACCAGATGGCAATTGTTGTGTTGGCTGTTGTCTTTTTTTTTTTTTTTTACAATTTCATGCTCTGAAAAGAGGTCAGTGCCCCTGACTAAATAGTTAGGTATTATTATATGTTTTAAAAATTCTTGCAGCACTCTGGTCAAAAATTGCTGGTACAGTAGGCCTTGACTTACGAGTGTCCCGACTAACAAGTTTTTCGAGATACGAGCCGTCTCTAGGCCAATTTTTTGCTTTGAGTTGTGAGCTAAAATTCGGGTTACCAGCCAGCTTCAGATACCCCACCGCTAGTTGGCGCAGCGAACGTCACAGTGAACACCACAACATCAGCCCAGCCTTCAATTCATTGTAATGGTGAAAATTGATTTCACATACAAGTAATTTGAGTTACGAGCTCCGTCAAGGAACGAATTAAACTCATAAGTCAAGGCCCCACTGTATATATAATTATAAATTTTATGTATTATTTATTAACCTTTCAATTGAATAAACTGTAAGTTGTTGATTTTGACTAAATTAGTCATTGCTATCACTAAATTTTGAAAACACTACCCTTTCACAACATATACGTACCAGTTGTATTAGTTCTTTGGCAAGCTGGAGAATTGACATTTCAAAATTGGTTCCAATGTTATAAATTTCACCTGGCTTCCCCTTTTTTAGGACAGTGAGAAATGCTTCTACTACATCAGTAGCATAAAGAAAATTTCTCTTTTGGAGCCCTGATCCATGAATGCAGCTAAAAAGATTAAATAAAAGGAAATCATAAAATGTAAAAAAGTAAGCTCTTCCAAACCAAAGTAAGGCAACAACTGAGCACAACTCCAGAAAAGCCAATTCCCAATGCGATCCTAGAAATCTTTTACTGAAAACACAAAATTTCACAACTTTTATAAATTTTATCCATAGTTCTTAAATGATCTTCAAACCTCCTGAGGGTAGTCAGTAGAAAAGTGGCAAATATATGTGACCCTCTGAGAAATATTTATTCATCAATTGTATATCATAAATTTATTTTGAAGAAATATCTACAGTTTTATGAATTAAATAAATCCTTTCAAAAAGTAAAGTTATATACAGATAGATGTCAAATTTTATGCAATAACTGAAAGTTCCAGGATAAATCATTTTAGAACTGAATTTTTTCCCTCTGTCACCATTTATTCCCCTTTCCGCCTTTCTACCCCCCCCAACCTCTTTCCCTCTAGTAATAACCATACTGTTGTGTGTCTATGAGTTGTTGTATTTTTGTTTTTGTATTTTGCTTAGTTCCTTCACTTAAGAACTGAAATGATCTTAGTAAATAAATTATAAAGATGAATTACAAATTATACTTATTTTTTAAAGAACTATTGACTAAATGTAGAAGAAATTCCAAAACATTTCAGAAAAGCATATGGGTACAAAGGTAAATAGTAACATACCATTTCCTGTTGTGTTGTAGTAAAGAAATAAATTTTGGAATAACCTAAAAGAATATTTAAATATCACTTTAGACTTTGGAAATTTACTCATCAATATGAATCTAAGCTCATCATATTATTGTTAAGAAATATACATATAGCCCAGCCGATGTGGCTCAGTGGTTGAGCATCGTCGACCCATGCACCAAGAGGTCGTTGGTTGGGGCACAGGCCCAGTTGTGGGCTCATTCCCCAGTATGGGGCATGTGGGAGGCAGCTGATCTATGTTTCTCTCCCATCAATGTTTCAATTTCTCTCTCTCCCTCTCCCTTCCTCTCTCTCTAAAATCAATAAAAACATATTTTTTAAAAAAGAAATACACATATAGATGCACTCCAATTATTATCAGAGTTCAAGAAAAACCTATCACAATTTCAATAAGTAAAAGAACTCTAAGACAGCTTCCTATTTCACAAAAACAGGTTATCTCCTAGAAAAATATGAAAATAAGATAATATTATAAAAAGTGGAAAATTTCAGAAAGTCTTCATGAACAATTTGCTTTTTCATCACAAAACTCACTATTGTGTTGACTGTATAAGAGCAATTGCTTTATATATAACACCTTCTCAATAAGTGCTTGTGAAATTAATAAAAAAGTACATTCCAGAGCCTTGGATTCAAAGTAAACTTATGTTAAACAAGGTGAGATAAACTACTAATTTTATAATAAACCTGTTAAAGATACTCCAAAACTTAAGCAGAGTAGATATTAACACCAGCAGATCATGATAAGGCCCTTTCCTTTGGACAAACAGATTAATGCAACCAGCTGGGAAGTGAAAAACTTGCTCTAAATTTAGGACAAGAGGGAGCATAGTTACTTAAAATTGGGCTTAATGGTACAGAACCAATCACACAGGCATTAACTATATTTGACTACATTTCTTTTTTAAACATCAACTTGTTGTTCCATTTATTTATGCATTCATTGGTTGACTCTTGTATGTGCCCTGTCAGGGGACTGAACCTGCAATCCCTGATGTATCAGGATGATGCTCTAACCAACTGAGCTACTCAGCTAGGGCTGACTATATTTTTTCTTTATTGATTTCAGAGAGAAAAGAAGAGGGAGAGAGCGATAGAAACATCAATGATGAGAGAATCGGCTACCTCCTGCATGTGCCCTACTGGGGATCAAACCCACAACCCAGATATGTGCCCTGACTGGGAATTAAACCTTGATCTCCTGGTTCATAGGTCAACGCTCAGCCACTGAGCCACACCAGCAGGGTCTGACTACATTTCTTTATTCACTACTTGTACTACTTTCTGGAAGACATTCAGGCCTGCCACAATAAAGAGGAGTTGGAGAACAGTTAACCAGATGACTGCAAGATAAATTTATTTCCCCCCCCTTTATTTTTTATCAGGTCTCTTAGCTCCCTCCAGCCCTTATCTCAGTTCACTCCAAATATTACTCTGAGGACAGGGACCAAGCCTTAGTTGTCCTATCCCCCAGCCATCCTCAGGGGCCACACACTGCACTCTCTGGAAGTGCTATAGACAGAATTGCATCAAAGGACAAAGACACTAATGTGACCTATTTGGGGATTTCATACAGTAGCAGGAAACAAACAATGTTCTCCAAAGGCCTCAAGTGCACAGTCTCTCTGGGGAACACTTTAAGCGCAGAGGTTACCTAAAACTTGAATAAAACAGATTTGCCAAAGCTCTACCATACGCAAAGTACTCCCTCTTGCCTTCACTGGGCAAATATGAGTGTACAGCACCATCTGTCTCTTTAAATCTCCTGGACTTTGGAGTCCTGCTTTCCAAAATGCACTCTGAAGTCAGCATTTCCAGTTCAGGATTCTTGGCACCAGCATGGCTGATTTCTATGGTGTCTCTGCCCACTGGAGATGCTTTCTCCCATACTGACATCCCGTCGCTGTGGAGTCTCAGATCAATTTCTGAACAAGCTCCCCCCATCACTCTCTAACTAGTTTTTACATTCATGGATAGCCTGACGTACTGGTCTTACTGCAAACCAGGAGTCTAAACTGCAGCGTGACACCAGTGCTTGGGAATCCTGCAAAGTGCAAGGCATTTTCACGTGTATCATCTCACTGGGTTCCTCAAAATCCTTTCTAATGTTATCCTTACTCCTCAATCGAAAGATGATGCTCAAAGGGCCCAAGGTCATGCCAGCTGATGAATGTAAGGTCAAGACTTAAGCTCAAGTCTTCCAACTCTAAACCAGAGATCTGCATGTGGCCTATATAGCATCTATAAATTACGTATCATTACAACATAAATGTTGAACGAATAACTGAAGAGAGGTTATTATAAGTTACAATCACTAAAACACTCTGAATTTAGAAATAAAATGTACCTTTTCTGGATACTGATGTGGTCCATAAACATTACTGCTTCTTGTGATGACAACTGGAAACTTAAAGAGTATTGGACAGTAAGATCATGGAAAGGTCCAAAATAATAATTATCTAAAGTTAAGCAGCTTTAAAATATGGCACTTTTGGCTAAATAATTCCACACACCTTGAGGACAGAGCGAAGGGATTTTTTTCTAATGTAAGACTCCTGAAAAGACGGGAGAGGATGGGATTCAGATAAAGGCAGACGTTTCAAGAGGAATTTTTTCTTTATTGGGACAAGGGGAGGACAAGTATAGATGAAGACAGGTTTGTAAGTTTGACAGAAGAAAATGAAGGAAATTTCCACCTGATTATTTCAGAGACCACCTCTAGGTTTGGTTAGATGTTATACTTCAAAGCTTTCTCTGCTGTACCAACCCTTACAAATAAAGAACCTACCAGGAAAGGGAAAAGGACCAATGCTACTGGAACACAAAAGGTAAGAGAATGTTAAGTCATTCCTTGCCTTGCCTTTCTGGCCCAGGCCCTAAATACTCCCACAGATCAGTGGGAAGCCAAATGTAGGGGGTTCGAGCTGACAATTCATACTGGGTAAGGCTCCCCGCTGACACTGTCAGAGCCACCGGGGAACTCGGCCTCCTATTCACGAGGAGCCACGAGAGGTGAACTGTGCAGAGAGGAGCACAAAGGCAGTAATCGAATCTGCCCTCCCTCTCTCTTCCTTCACTCCCAGGATTCCTGGGAACAGGGCTTTCCACTTTAGCTGTAATACTCTACCTATTACTGAAGTAAGAAAAAAACACCATACAAATCATTCCTTTAAAAGATGAACTAAACAAGAAGTAGGTCCTACATTGTCCACACGCTATAGAAAATCAGTTTTTTTAAATTCCTTAATATGTAACTTTTCTCACTACATATCTTCTACCCTAGAAATGAAATATTGCTAATGCTAACTTGATGTTTTAACATCTAAGTCCAAAGAAAAATGATTCAAGAGTTTTAAATTAAAATTTAAATTAAAGTTCTTACTTTATATTGTTCCCAGTAAGATTGTACAAAACACTCAGCCTCTGCCTTAGATGATGCATACGGATTTGTTGGTTGTTTGGGTGAAGATTCATCAAATTCCTAATTTTAAAAAGATAAATTTCTTTTAAAAAGTACTATGCATACTTTCTAAGTAGAGAAATCAGAAAACATATTACAAACTTGAAATGTTAATCACTACATTAAAAAAGACATTAATGAACCCCAACTACGTGCCAAGCATTTCTCTGAGCACTTTAATGTAGTAACTTATTTTAAGTTCACAACCACCCAATGAGGCAAGAGGCAGAACAGCAAGTGCAAAGGCCCTGAGACAGAAGTGTGTTCAAGGGAACTACAAGGAGCTTCGTGAGACGGGAGAGAAATGGGAGATGAGGTTGGAGAGCTAGAGGGAGGCCAGACTATGTGGAACCTTGAAGGCCAACATCAAACCATTAACTGACCTTGAGCAGAGTAGTAATGTCATGATCTTACATTTAAAAAATTATTCTGGCTACTGTGTCACATCAGATGTAGGGTGACAAGGTGCAAGGAGGAAGAAGTTCAGCTTATAAAAAATGCAAGGAGAAATGAAAATGGTTGCTTCTCAGAGGTGAGGTTGTGGATTGAAAAGTGGTTAGGGCAGTGATGGCGAACCTATGACACGCGTGTCAGAGGTGACACGCAAACTCATTTTTTTGGTTGATTTTTCTTTGTTAAATGGCATTTAAATATATAAAATAAATATCAAAAATATAAGTCTTGGTTTTACTATGGTAGCAAATATCAAAAAATTTCTATATGTGACACAGCACCAGAGTTAAGTTAGGGTTTTTCAAAATGCTGACATGCCGAGCTCAAAAGGTTCGCCATCACTGAGTTAGGGTCTGCTTTTTCTCACTATAAGTTTTTCCAAACTACCCGATTTTTTTCCACTCACATGTGTTTTGGTAAAAACAAAATAAAACAGAATGAGGTCATTACTGACTATGAAAAAAAATAGACTGGAAAATGGAGCCATTTTTTGTATTAAAAGTATGGCATTTACATATGATTTACAAAGGAGAGCAGATTCCAGTTTCTACAATAATTTCACACTCACTCCTTGACATCCCAGGGTGCTTTCCTGAGTGAACAGGCAGCATGCTGTAGCCTAATTTACACATGCTCTAGCTGATGCAAATAACACTCATCATGCAAATAAGACTGGACAAAAAGATGAAATCTGCTGTTCTCTTGTAAAACATTGTCAGTCATATTACATTTACATCTCTTCTGTGAGTATTGTTGTTGCCTTTGGACTGGCATTATTTGATTTGAACAGAGGCACAATGGAATGACAACTGGAGAGTCCCACAGGTAATGTATAATCAGAGGCTGAAAAAAGCCCAGAGAAAGTCTTAATATTTAAGGTTTGTTGCAAGGTCCATGGTAAGTAGATGAAATATATATTTTCTAAGTTTACCTTATCAAGACTCCCTCCGTATACTTCATCTGTGCTGACGTAAATAAATTTCTCCACTCTGGCTTCATGAGCAGCACTTACCAAAACGTGAGTGCCATAAACATTAACATATGTAAACTCAAAGGCACGTACAAATGAAAGATCTAAAGAAAAGAGAGAAAGCAAGAACAATTCCATCCAAGGGATAAAATAAATACCAAATGGTAGACTCAAGTTTAAGGAAACTCTATTCACTTCTCTTCAGTCACTACAAATGCAATAGTTTTAAAAATAACATAAAACACATGACTATTATGATTCTTTAAGCCTAAATTACATCGTACGTGTACATTCTTAGAGCCTAGAAAACCATCAGTGTTAGATTTGTAGGAAACTTTTAATTCCATAAGAAAAATAAATAAATAATACATCTAAATTTAAAATATTTTTAAATTTAAAATTTTTTTGAAATTTCATGTTGAAGGTAGAGGGCTGGGCTTTTCAGCTCAACATGTTATTGCTGAAAACAACAACTATTGGACAAATTATTTTATAATACATAAACTAGAGGCCCGGTGCACGAAATTCATGCACTTAGAGGGGATGGGGTCCCTCAGCCCAGATTGCGAGAGGGCGCAGACTAGGCCGAGGGACCCTAATGGTGCATGATCGGGGCCAGGGAGGGACATGGGAGGTTGGCCAGCCGGGGACGGACCGCGGGAGGGTTCCAGGGTGTGTCTGGCCCATCTCGCTCAGTCCTGATCGGCCAGATCTCAGCAGCAAACTAACCTACTGGTTGCAGCGTCTGCCCCCTGGTGGTCAGTGCACATCACAGCGAGGGTTGAGGGGCCTTAGCCTATCATTAGCATATTACGCTTTGATTGGTTGAATGGCCAACCTGACGATCGGACACTTAGCATATTAGGCTTTTATTATATAGGATTCACTTTTAAATAATCAATTCTCTATAACCTGGGAATGAAGGGAGCTTTCCTAACTATGGCTCACAATACAGAAGCAAAAGAAATTGATAAATTTGACTACATAAAAATTTTTGCATGGTTAAAAAAACAACAACAGAAAAATCTACAAATTAAAAAGACAAATGACAAACTGGGAAAATATTTAAACTTATCAGAAATAAAGGGTTAATATATTCAATCTATAAAGAAGTTATAAAAAATAACAACCCTATGGTAAAATGGGGAAGAGACATAAATAGTTTGGACAATAAATACAAAGGTCCTGAAGCTTAAGATGCTCAACCTGATTAAGAAAAATCCAAATTAAAAACTCATAGAGCCCTGGCCAGTGTGGCTCAGTTGGTTGAGCACCATCCTGTGCACCAAAAGGTCGCCAGTTCAATTCCTGGTCAGGGCACAGACTCAGGTTTCGGGTTCGATCCCCATTCAGGGAGTGTGCTGGAGGCAGCTGATTGATGTTTCTATCTCATATCAATGTTTCTCTCTCTCTCTCTCTCTCTCTCTCTCTAAAAAAATCAATGCAAATATTATTTAAAAAATACAGTTTGAATGTCCATCTCCCCAAAAGTAATCACTATGCTGACTTTGGTTAAACTCATATTTTTAAGATAACATTCAAGCTTACATTTCAATCTACACTAAAAAAAAAAAAAAAAAAGTGACCTAAAAAGCACCAATTACCTTGATGACAGAGTGACCCCTGGCTTGTGTTTCTAGTAGAGCATGGTATATGCTTGCTCAAGGACACATACTAAGTACCTACTTGTTCAACCCCATTACTGGACTTTGATTTAGGCTATGACACGCGTGTCAGAGGTGACACGCGAACTCATTTTTTTGGTTGATTTTTCTTTGTTAAATGGCATTTAAATATATAAAATAAATATCAAAAATATAAGTCTTTGTTTTACTATGGTTGCAAATATCAAAAAATTTCTATATGTGACACAGTACCAGAGTTAAGTTAGGGTTTTTCAAAATGCTGACACGCCAAGCTCAAAAGGTTCGCCATCACTGATTTAGGCTAATCAGCCACTGGAAAAGATAATTTGCCCCTCATAACTGTAACATAAAACAATGCTTACCTACATGTGTTTGTGCAGCAAAGTGTAGTACTATATCTATTTTCTCTGTTTCAAAAAGCAGTTTCACAAAGTGAGAATCACATATGTCACCCTATATAAAAGCAAACATGAAAAAACTAAGTTTCATTTAGCATCCTCATTTGTAAAAACCATTTTACTATATGAACAACAACAAAATGATAAGAGAAGAATTCATTCTCCCCTCCCCAGTTTAATAGAGAACAGCTTAAAATTTAACTGAGAGGTCAAGTAAGTACAGTAATGAATGATGTATTTTTTTTCAGCATCCTAGGATATAAAATATTCAATTAAAAAATATTTTTTCAAATAAATGTCTAAAATAATATTTTATTGAGCACCAACTACTACTGAGGACTGTACTAGGTTTTTTCCATAACATTCTTGCCAACCTAAGGTCACTATATTAACAGGACAAATTTTAAACATATTTTCAAAAGTTCGAGATCACCATTATTGAAATATATTTAAAGTAATTATTACAATTGGAATGACATTTTGAAAAATGTACTTAATCACAACTAAGTAAATGTAAGAGTACTTCTGATGTGTAGTTAGTTCTAAAAATATGTTTTCTCACCCTAGCTGATTTGGCTCAGTGGATAGTGTGGGCCTGTGGCTGAAGGGTCCTGAGTTCGATTCAGGTTCGATCCCCAGTAGGGGACATGCAGGAGACAGCCAATCAATGATTCTCATCATTGATGTTTCTATCCCTCTCTCCCTCTCCCTTCCTCTCTGAAATCAATCCTATATAATAAAAGGCTAATATGCAAATCAACTTAAGTGGAACAACCGATCGCTATGACACACACTGACCACCAGGGGGCAGATGCTCAACGCAGGAGCTGTCCCCTGGTGGTCAGTGCACTCCCATAGGGGGACCGCCGCTCAGCCAGAGGCCAGGCTCATGGCTGGTGAGCACAGCGATGGTGGCAGGAGCCTCTCCCACATCCGCAGCAGCACTAAGGATGTCCAACTGACGGCTTATGCCCAGTTGGACATCCCCAGAGGGCTCCTGGACTGCGAGAGGGCACAGGCCAGGCTGAGGGACCTCCCCCGCACCCCTGGAGTGCATGAACTTTGTGCACCAGGCCTCTAGTAAAAAGATTTTAAAAAATAAAAAAATAAAATAAAAATATGTATTCTCAATAATTCTTTGGTGACTGAAGAAAACACTTTCATACAGAAGAACAGAATCATGAAATGTGGTTAAAAATAGAGTTTCTAGAATCACTAAAAAAAAAAACCCACATAGCCCTAACCGGTTTGGCTCAGTGGATAGAGCGTTGGCCTGCGGATTGAAGGGTTCCAGGTTCAATTCTGGTCAAGGGCATGTACCTTCGTTGCAGGCACATCCCCAGTAGGGGGTGTGCAGGAGGCAGCTGATCGATGTTTCTTTCTCATCAATGTTTCTAACTCTCTATCCCTCTCCCTTCCTCTCTGTAAAAAATCAATAAAATATATTTTTTAAAAAAACCCCACATAAACCATAGGATAACGAGTTGCATTTGACATTAAAATTTGCCTTTGCAAATTAATGACCTGGTTCTCTGGTTTATACTTTGGACTCTTTTAAGAGTGACTTGTAAGAATCAGTCTCCCAGAGCCAATCAATCAACTTTCATGGAAGAAGACTATCCAATGGGCTGTATGGTGGGCTTTTTGGCTATTGGCTGGCCTGTGCAACACCCCAATCTTCTTAAATGCCAGCAAGGCCTTATTAAGAAAGATAGTGAGGACCTAAAAGTCACAAACCATGTAAGTTCACCGAAAATCACATGTAACTTTATATATCGTGTCAATCCAAAAGTAGTATTCTCCATAGCATGTGGTACTTCTGGAAACTAAATGGTCTTAAATTAGCATGTTTTCTAAGCCCATATTACACAAGTGTGTGAAGAAGGAAGATATAATGTCTGAATAAGTAAAGAGGCAATCTATAATAATTATATAATTACAAGAAACTTTCATACCTGTATAAATTTGTAGTTTTGTTTGTTAGAAATGGTTTCAAGATTCTTCAAACTTGCGCAGTAATCCAGCTTATAATAAGTAAGAGAAAGAAGGGTAGAGAAACAATACAAAAAGTGATAAGAGCTTTTCCTATAAAATATCAATTTATTTTAAAGACTATAGATGTTCTGATTATAATACAAGAACATATGTTCTTAAAGTGTTTGCTTTTTGTATTTTTAAAAGTTTCTAATATCTTAAAAGTAAAAAACAAAAACGTAATTTCGTTATCGTTTCAAAACACACATACACACACAATAAAATTACTTGTTATAAACCTCTCCTTTAAAAAATTTTCCTGCCCAGATTTGCCTCCAGCCTCTGGTGGCTAGAAAAGTTTACTATTCCTTACTGAAAGGAATTAGTGATTGAGAAGAATTACACCTGTGTTACACATATTATAGCTCATTACACTTTTTCTGAGTTAACTGCTGGTAAATTGGTATAGAGAAGGGGGAACAAATTACTATGAAAGCAAGGCAGGTAAAAATTTCTAGGACTTATGGATTATTCTTTGACTACATATTTTTCTTATTACATTTTGTGAAATGAAGGTAAGTAACTGCATCTTGTGTTTAAAGTAAAAAATTCCGTAATCATGGTATTTCCTCTGCCCAGCAGGTGTGGCTCAGTGGTTGAGTGTCGACCTATGAAACGGGTGATCAGGGCTCGGTTCCCGGGTGGGGCACCTGCCCGGGCTGCGGGCTTAATCCCCAGTGTGGGGCAGGCAGGATGCTGCCGATCAGTGATTCTCTTCCATCATTGATGTTTCTCTCTCCCTCTCCCTCTCCCTTCCTCTCTGAAATGAATTTTTTTAAAAATTAGTGATTACCAATCATGGTTTCAGATTCTCTAGGGAGAGTCCGACTATTATTAAAAAATTCACAAAATTAAATTAATTACATTTTAATTTAAAAACTAAATATACAGTTTTCCATGAGGTGACAGTTATAAAATCAAATTATAAAATCAAATAATCATAATATTCCAATTCAGAAAAAGGTTAATAATCACAAAATTACACTAAATATTGAGTTTAGGGTGAAGATTTTTGGGGGGTAAAAATACTGCTCTTAAAACCTTTACTTTATAGGCTATCATAATAAATGAAAAAGTTTCAAAGGACTTTATTACTAAGATTAAATATAGCATGAACACATAACTATAGGCCCCTAAGTTACTAAAGTGATAAAAAAATGAAATTATTAGCATGGCAAAATTCTAACATTTTAAAAAATATAAATAAGTTTCAGTGCATGAACTCATTTTTATAAAACTCACCTTGTCTAGATTTATGATCATATAGTTTGGATAATCTTCCACTAAAGAGACAATCACATGTGATGCACTATAAGAAAAAAGTATATGTTGTTAGTAGAAAACTTCACCTTTTCCATAAATTCTTTAATGTTACTCTAAGCCAGTGGTCGGCAAACTCATTAGTCAACAGAGCCAAATATCCACAGTACAACGACTGAAATTTCTTTTGAGAGCCAAATTTTTTAAACTTAAACTATATGGGTAGGTACATTGTTATTAACTTAATTAGGGTACTCCTAAGGCTTAGGAAGAGCCACACTCAAGGGGCCAAAGAGCCACATGTGGCTCTCGAGCCGCAGTTTGCCGACCACTGCTCTAAGCTATCAAGTATTAGGCAACAAATGAAAGATACCTTTACATTTTTACAAGAAATATAGCTACACTGAATATACACACACTAACCTTGTCAATAATATCAATATACAAAGCCTTATATTCCCTTTACGCTATGGAGAAGACAATTTACTGGTCCTGGGTATAAGAAAAAATTAGTTTAAACAAGTGATCTGTCCATGCATGCTTTGAGTATGGGAGTAAAGCAGGATGATAAATACAATGGTTGGTGGTCAGTGCAAATGGACTATAATGAGTCTTTTCAGAGACTGTAGGTATAATTATATAAACATTAAGTTAGTATGAGCATAGGAGTTGTCTATGCTCAATGTAATCCTACTGCAATTGCTATCTCTTAGTACAGAATTTGATGATGTAAACGGGGGGCGGGGGGTCCTAGACTAAACCTAGGTTTCCAAGTTTAGCTGAAACCATCTGAGTTAGATATCCACAGTGGCTCCTGGGTTTCAGAGGACCCTGAAGTGGAACCAGAGGCATATCTCAGTGAGATGATCCACCAGATTTTATCATACACACCAAACACGGGCAGGAACAAGGGCAGCCCTCGACCAAATGTTGCATTCAGAGTTTGTACTTAACAGCCCTTTCATAGCATTTTCTAGAAATACCCTTCCAGGACCAGCACTCTCACACCGGTACCATCCTTTCATGTCCACACTCCTGTTCTCATTACGTGAACCTTGCCTCCTGGTACCCTTCTCAAGTCACTTTCAGCTCAGAAGAGAAGATTTAATGTGCTAATAGGCTTGGGAGAAAGAGTCCCATGTCCCTCTTCTTCCACGAGGCATTGGGAGTGTTTCTTGTTTGCGCTTATGCACTCATCCATTCAACAATTACTGAAGACCTTTATAAAATGAGCATTCTTCCGGGTGCTAAGAGAGCAGCAGTTTCTGCCCTCATTCTGTTTACATTCTGAAGTAGGGATGCAAGCAATAAATGATACATAATAATAAACACAATTCGTAATACCATTTCGGGGCGTGGTAAGTGTGTTAGTTGGGAGGGGCTATTTTATTTGAGATAGGGTGGTCAGGGAAGGCCTGAGGAGGTGGCGTCTGAGGAAACAGCTGAACTGAGTGATGCAAACAGCCTAAGCAAAGGGGAAGCAAGGGCAGAGGCCTCAAGAAAGGAGGAAGGAGCCTCCTGTGTTTCAGGGAAGGCAAGAGGCAAGTGTGGCCGGCGCAGAAACGCTAGGGGCAGACTGGCAGGAGATCAGAGTGGAAAAGTAATGCTTGGACATGTGAGAGTCTTCTAGATAGGGGAGAGAGTCTGGCTTTTATTCTAAATCTGATAGGAATCATCGGAGTAAAAGTTGTGCACGCTTACTTAATAAACACTGACTTGTGAGAAACAGACGTGGAAGCATTGTGACCAATCAGGAGGCTACAGCAGTCGTCCAGGCAAAGGAAGAAAGTACCATGGGCTGGGTGCAAGGGGCAGGGGGGGAGAAGAGGCCTTGAGGCTAATTTGGAAGTAGCCGAGAGAGGACTTGTTGATTGTGGGTGCGAGGGAAAGAGGCAGCAAACCTCTTTAGTACCAACAGAGAATTTTTAAGTCAGTTGAATAAATAAATGTCCTATCACATTACAAAAATTTATTTTTTTGGCGACAAGACCTGTGTATTGGAGGGGAGGGGGGTCCGGAGGGTTGAAGCACCTGGCGAGAAGCTTACTGCAATTACGGGCGCACCCAGAAGAGCGACAGGTGCACCTCGGGCCAGGTAGGAGGGCGGGGTACCCCGCCCCTCTGCCTGGGGAGGAAGGCGTTTTAAAGAAGCCGCAGTTTCAAAGGAACCAGGTCCTCGCAGGCCAGGAGCGGGGAGAAGGCAGGCAGATACCGGTCATGCACTAAGACTGTCCCCGTCTCACACACCCAAAGCTGGTCCCAAGCTGCCAAGAGCACGCAGAGCCGCAGGAAAAGGCTGGGGTTTCTGGGGGGCCACGACTCGGCCAGCGACGCCGTTACCTACATGAAACCAGCGCCCCCGGTCACCAGCACCCGCTTCGCAAAGCTGCTGGGAGGACCCAGGGGATCCACCCCACACGCAGCCGACATCTCCGGGGTCAGCAGCGCCTGGCACCGTAAAGTGCCAGGTGTCCAGACCTTAGGGAAGTTCCACCACGACCTTTTACGACGCGCCTCGTTCCCGCCCCTTCCCCCCCCACCCCGCCCCCCCAAAGTTTCAGGGGCGGCTTCGGGAACGTAGCGGATTCCCGCCTATTGGGAGGGCTGGGCGGAGCCCTCGGGTGCGCAGGCGGGCGCAGCGATTCTCTGCCGCCGCCGGGCTTGCTAGCATCTAAGGCGGGGTGTCTGGGAAAGGGGGGTCTGGGAGGTTTTCGGGCGAGTGTCACCAGCATGAATCGGGCTTTACTTAGATACCCAGGTGGTCGGAGTTATGCATGATTCCCTTCTTTTCATTCGTCTGCAACAGCGATCTCCACAGATTACACAGCAGTTGAGTTGTGAACTCCCGGGCAGTTATCTGACCAAGTATAGAGATGAGAGGTTGGAATAGCAGAATGACCTCTTGCTATTGGTGTTAATATTATTACAGACAGCGCAAGCGGCTTGCAATCAGGGTAAAGATGTTCCCTCTCCGTGGTGGGCAAACTGCGGTTCGCGAGCCACATGCGGCTCTTTGGCCCCTTGAGTGTGGCTCTTCCTAAGCCTTAGGAGTACCTTAATTAGGTTAATAACAATGCACCTACCTATATAGTTTAAGTTTAAAAAATTTGGCTCTCAAAAGAAGTTTCAATCGTTGTGCTGTGGATATTTGGCTCTGTTGACTAATGAGTTTGCCGACCACTGCGAGTCCTACTCGAAGATCTTTTCCTGCTCTGCCCTAGCCTCTATCCTTGCTTTTCCTTGGATTCGCCTGGCATGCTTCCTTAGACCTGGGTGCTGTTTCCCCAGATGTCTGCCTGGTATTGACCAGCCCAGACGAAACACTTTACTCTTTATCTTTCTCCAGAGCAGTTATCAACATTTATGTTGAATTGGTCATTGTTCCTGCCCCATGAGGGCGGGGCTTTGTTTCCTGATACAATCCCAAAGGCCTGGGACCAAGCCTGGCACAGAACAAACTCAGTAAATATTGTTAAATAGGCGAATAAAAATCTTACGGGTTTTTGGTTTTTTTAACAATGTACTGGCAGAGCCTAAAAAGAATGGGAATACCTGGTATACTAGTATGTAGAGGTGTCATTTGTTACTACAACATTTTGGTGGGCAAATTCAAATGTGTACATATCCTATGGTCCCCAAATTCTATGATGTATAATATAGGTAATTGCAGGAAAACGCAAGTATGTTCATTGCTATATTGCTCTTAATAATGAAAAACTAGACACAATGTAAATGTCTACTAATACTGTTGCACTTTTTAAATCCAATGGGCTGATATACAGTCTTTTAAAATAATGTACCAACATGGAATGAGGACCAAATTCATTGTGGATACTTATGGTCTTATATGACCAGGCTCCCCACCCTTTATCATCGCCCCAATTTGACCCCCTCCTTGCAGGCCCCAGAAAGGGCATCTGACTCACCCTAGGCCAGTGGTCGGCAAACCGCGGCTTGCGAGCCACATGCGGCTCTTTGGCCCCTTGAGTGTGGCTCTTCCACAAAATAACACGTGTGGGCACGCACGTACAGTGCGAAGTTGACTTAAAACTTTAAGTAAAGTTTCTTAAGTTAATTTTAGGGAACGTTGTGGAGTGAAAGAAGATGTAGTGTCCAGGATTGAGAAAGGTATGTTGAGATGGTTTGGACATATAGAGAGGATGAACGAAAGGAGATAGACGAAACAAGTGTACAAGACGAGTGTGGATGGGAGAGTTGGAAGGGGTCGACCTCAGCGAACGTACCTCAATCAGATTGAGAACGTTTTTAGCAAAGGCCAGCTTAGGAGCACCCTAATTAATTTAATAACAATGTACCTACCTATATAGTTTAAGTTTAAAAAATTTGGCTCTCAAAAGAAATTTCAATCGTTGTACTGTTGATATTTGGCTCTGTTGACTAATGAGTTTGCCGACCACTGCCCTAGGCCAATGGAAGCCTCTTCCTGGGATCGGGAGTTGACTAAGGTTCTTGGATAGTCTGGTTAAACTCTGAGGACCTACAAATTTTGGGCTTGCTCTTGGCCATATTCATTCAAGTGAACTGAGGAAATCTAGAAGCCTGTCTTCAGTGAGAGGGAAAAACAAAGTTGATAACAAAGAGAAGAAAGACAAGAGACAGAAAAAAAGGTCTCACAGCATTCAAGATCCATATTCTGGTTTTATTTTCAGGACCAGTTTGATTCATCTTCTTGATTTGCAAATACCACATATATTTACAAATGCATGTCTGAAAGGATCCACCTTAAACTATTAACAAGGGTTATCTTTGGATATTAGGTATAGGCAAGGAAAAGAGAAAATGAGGACTTACATTTTTATTTCATATAATTTTGACTGTTTTTTTCTAAGCTGCATGGGTGTCTTTCAAATTAAAAAATAATGTAAGTTTTTTAAAATCTCATAATACCTCCAGTTTATTCCTAGTCTGCCAGAGATACCAGAAAATGCTGGCGATATGATAGGAAGTGTTCCCCCAAGGTTTCTTTTCCTAAAAGGTGAGGTCCGTTGTGAGAATTTGCTTATACGTAATAAAGCTGGTTGTCAAATGAAAATAATGTATATACATTTCTTCATGAAATAATTTTACTATAAACATTTACAATACCGTATGGGAAGTGCCTGGGCAGGGAAGTAGGGGATTCCTGTTCCAGGGGCATCTAACAGAGTTGACGGTTTGAGAAAGGCTTCAAAAAGAGCCTTGGGGAAGAAGAGTAAAGTAGAAAAAGGAAGGTGATGTGGAAATTGAATAGTAGCATAAGACAAGTAATCCAGCCAGGGGGATCAGCAAATGCTCTAGGCCCAGAAGGGAGAACTTTGAGTGTTCAGCGAACTGACCATGGCTTGGTAAGGATGGAGATAAGAGACCACAGGTGGCAATTTGAGAGACTCAAAAACCATATTCTAAAGAGTGGGTTGTGTACCAAGAGCAATTGAGAACTTTTGAAGGAAAGCAATGCAGTCACATTGCATTTCCCAAAACTTTCTGTGGCTCTAGAGGTGGGCTGTGTGTAGCCAACTGGAGAAAATTAAGACTGGTGCAGCAGGTCAGTTGCCATAGGCCAAGTAAAAAGATATTCTGAAGGCCTGGAGAGGATAGGGGCTGCTGCTTCCTACCATCACCACCCGGAAGACACACGAATAAACATCTGTTGAATTGAGTTGACTGGGTGCAGGCATGTAAGGGGTGGAGGGTCGCTGTAATTCCCTACTGTCTGGCCTGCTGGGTGATGATGTAATTCAGGAAGACAGGAAACTTTGGAGGAAATAAAAAGTCGATTGGACTGTAAAGTTAAGTATCTTTGAGATATTAAAGTGGAAACGTCCAATAGGCTGCACTGGCACCCAGGGCTTTGTGGGTCCCTCTCTGCACCAGAAACGGTGCTGCCTGGGTTTGCTGTCCCGCAGGCTCCTGCAAAACCTCCGGCTCCGGCCCGCAATCCTACGCATGCGCAGTGGACAACCGGGGCAATAATTTTTCCGTAACCTGAAGCAACATCCTCCTAACTCTCCATAAAAAAAGGCGGGAACTAGCCAACAGGCTGGGAAGTGATGGGGCGCACTCATCTGCACGTCCCGCCCACTTCAGCCTCCGATTGGTGGATGTCCCCGGCTCGTGGCGCAGGCGCCCTCCTCATTGGTTGTCAGTCTCCTGGGCCGGTCGGCGGCTCCTGTCCGGCTCTTTCCTCGCCCCTCCCCAGCTGCCGACGTGGGACCGGGAGCCGCCGGTGGTTAGCGGCCGCGGGTGGGTGCCGGGCGGCGGGCCGGCATGGTGGTGCTGCGGCTGCTGGCAGTGGCCCTCGCCTGCTGCTGGTGGCCGCCGGGCAGCCAGGGTAAGACGCTGCGGGGCAGCTTCAGCAGCGCCGCGGCCCGAGACGCTCAGGGCCAGAGCATCGGCCACTTCGAGTTCCATGGTAGGTGCGGGGGCGGGGAGCGGGATGAAGGCAGCGGACATCCCGCGGGCCGCGCCCCCGGCTGGCGCGGGGATCCTGGCCCCGAGGGGCCAGGCCGGGAACTTCACGCAGCTCACCTGGACTCGCAGCGTTGCCCACAGCCCTCCTCTTGCCGCAGCTCAGCGGCATCGGGGGAGGCGTTTACTGCGACCCCTGCTATGACTGCTCCCTACACCTCGTTAGCACCCTCTCCCCGCTTGGGGATTGTATTTGCACTTAAAAGATCGTTCCTCCGACCCTCCCATACAAACGTAGTACAGATGACACGCCTGCTGCGTTTTTCGAGATCCTTCCCTCAAAGAAGCATCAATTGCTCACTTCTGGCTCAACCTGATTATATATACACTAAGGCAGCGGTTCTCAGCCTGTGGGTCGCGACCCCTCTGGGGGTCGAACGACCCTTTCACAGGGGTCGCCTAAAACCATCGGAAAACACATATATAATTACATATTGTTTTTGTGAATAACCACTATGCTTTAATTATGTTCAATTTGTAACAATGAAAATACATCCTGCATATCAGATATTTACATTACGATTCATAACAGTAGCAAAGTTACAGTTATGAAGTAGCAATGAAAATAATTTTTTGGTTGGGGGTCACCACAACATGAGGAACTGTATTAAAGGGTCGCGGCATTAGGAAGGTTGAGAACCACTGCACTAAGGCACTGTAATTGCGTGTGAGTTTAAGCCCCAGAATGTAGATTTCTTGGGTTTGTTATTAAGATCAATTCGATAAAAAGTACTTACAACAAAGAGGTTTTGGAAACCAGATAAAACACCTGGTAATCTAGTTGTCACTATTGCTAGAACAGTTTAGTTACTCTGCTACTAAAGGAGGAGAGTAACTATGAATCACTAGGCCAAGAATTACGTTGACAGAAGTGCATGAAAGTGTGTCCTGGGAGCTTCATAATTTGTGTCCTCTCTGGCTCTTCTGAAATCAGAACTGCATTCGATTCTTATCTTCTGGTCTCCTTCAAAAATCAGTAAGTCAACAATGAATGAACTTACAGTTTATCCTCATTTTTACTGAATTCACTTGTACCCTCAAGATTTTTTGGTACACACTCTTGGTACTCTTAATTTGACTACTACTATATTTTAAACAATTATTTGCCTTGATGGGGCTAGGATCCTTGATTTACATAGTCTTTGGAGTTAAAAATAAGAATATTATCCTAGAGAGGATTCTTAAGAGAAGAAAATAGAAATGAGAAGCTATTTTGTGTGAGAGAGCAATTTAAAGTATTGGAAAGTTACAGAATTGGTGGTTCAAGGGAGGGAAGTGTTTTTTTTTTTAACCCAAAGTTTTCAAAATAGCTGAGAAAAGGAGATGCAACCCAGTTTTCCAAAATCCAATGTGGAATAGATCTTGGGTGAATAAAATAGAAACTCTAGAAACAGAGTTTTATTTCATTTATTTATTTTTGTTGTTAATCCTCACCTGAGGATATTTTTCCATTAATTTTTAGGGAAAGTGGAAGAGAGAGGGAAAACAGAAACATGATGTGAGAGAAGCACATTGATTGGTTGCCTCCTGCATGAGCCCTGACCAGGGCCCCTCCAGGGGAGGAGCCTCCAACCAAGGTATGTGCCCTTGACCGGAATCTACCCCGGGACCCTTTCCTCCGCAGGCTGACGCTCTATCCACTGAGCCAAACCTGCTAAGGCCAGAATTTTTTTTTTAGATAACATTTTACGTTTCTTAATCAACTTTGAGTTTGACAATGAAAGCAATATCACTACAGTAAATGGCACAATCTGGACAGTGCTGGAAGGTGTAGAATGTATGGAAGCTATGACATGGGTTATTACCTATGTCTAGAAGCAAGACTTAGACAGTCATCATGATGATTACCTGGTAAGCAGGAGAGACATATGTAGTAAGTCCAGATTTCTCAAGAAACCTTGCGGAATAGAGTGATCCAAGTATTTTAACACTCTTCCCCTCTCCCCATGGCCCCCTATGTGTGTGTGTGTGTGTGTGTGTGTGTGTGTGTATAATTGCAATTTTCATTTAATGCAAGGTTAATAAAATAATACCACAACTATACTGAAATAATGAACTCTGATTCAGAATGCAATTTAAGGTGTTAATAGGACCTTAAAGTCATTCTTAACTTTTTATAATTTTTTTAAATATATTTTTTATTGATTTCAAAGAGGAAGAGAGAGGGAGAGAGAGAGATAGAAACATCAATGATGAGAGAGAATCATGGATCGGCCGCCTCCTGCACGCCCCCCACCGGGGATTGAGCTCACAACCCCGGCATGTGCCCTTGACCGGAATCGAACCTGGACCCCTTCAGTCTGCAGGCCGACGCTCCATCCACTGAGCCAAACCGGCCAGGGCTTTTTATAATTTATAATGTAATCAATTTATATAGGAGACTTACACATTCTTTGATACATAATATACATTTAAATTTACTTAAAATGTTTAATCAAAATGATGATTATAACAAAAGTAAAAACAATAAGATAATTTTAAAATGAAAAATCAGTCTCCTGCTTTACTTCTCACCCAGAGTCCATTTCCATAGGAGCATCTATTTTTCTGACATTTATTTTTGGGCCTTAAATGTAGCTGATGTGTGCAGCCAGGCTCATTCTGTAGTAGTCTTACAACATATTCTGAAAGTTGTATTGTAAAAGTCACATGTCTGATTTTGTCAGGTATAAGATGTCTACCCCAAACCTCATTTATTTAAACTTCCTTGCTATTAGCTATGCTTACTTTTTTACATTAAAAGTATAATTCAATTGCCTGTCCAGCACAGCTCAGTGGTTGAGCATTGACCTATGAACCAGGAGGTCAGGGTTTGATTCCCCGTCAGGGCACATGCCCAGGTTGAGGGTTTGATCCACAATAGGGGGCGTGCAGGAGGCAGCCGATCAGTGATTCTCTCTCATCATCGATGTTTCTATACCTCTCCCTTCCTCTCTGAAAAAAAAAAAAATTAAAAAGTATAATTCAATATTAACAGCCGTGCTATATTGAAAAACAAAAGAAACTTAGTAAATTTCTATAGATAATTTATGAACATGTTAAAGACGTGGAGTGGTTGTAAAATGAGGCATAAATTCTATTACAGTGAAGATGCACATACAGCAAATGTTGTTTATTCAATGAAATGTCATCAGTTAGCTGAAGTATAAGGAAAGGCCACACATTGATTTGGGTAATGAATGTGCATAATCTCTTGACTTGCATCTGAATGGGATGTTCATTCTAATGTTATCTACCTAGTTAAGTGAGATTTAAGAAAAATTGTGTTCTTTAAATTCCCACTTTGATAAGTAGAAGTGAATTGTCCTACTATCTTGCTTTTGCACAAGACCAAACTAGTTGATGATTTTTGTTTCAATGTCCAGGTGATCATGCTCTTCTGTGTGTCAGAGTTAACAACGTAGCAGTAGCTGTTGGAAAAGAAGCTAAACTCCACCTATTCCAAGCCCAGGAATGGCTGAAGCTGCAGGAAAACAGTAATGGTTATAGTTGTAGCGAAAAATTATCCAAAGCTCAGTTGACAAGTGAGTATATCCTTTTTTATTTGATTCTTGGGTATGTTTTTTTTCCTCCTTAATGTTAAATGTAGTGTTTGCATACCAGGGTGTTTCATGACACAGCACACATTACAAGATAGTAGGACAATTCACTTCTACTTATCAAAGTGGGAATTTAAAGAACACACTGTGGTGATACTTTGGTATGTTTTAAACTGAAGTTTAAGGAAACTGACCTTTTCCTTGATTAAAAGATAGAATGCCTTCTTCCCCCTTTATCATGCAAAATTTTTGAAAATATATCCAAATAACTTACAAGGACATACTTTTTCCTTCATCCAGATTTCTTACAGGTCACATTATTCATACTAATGTGGCAGATATATTTCGACCCAGTAGCAGCACAGAGTGAATTATAACATTTGTTGAGTACTTATTATCTGCCAGCACTGAGCTAAGCACTAAACAGGTATTATCTCAGTTAATTGTCTAAGTTAGCCCAAGCACTGTTGTTTTGCAGCATGTTATTGGAACATAGGACCTTGTCATGTGGTGACACAGTATGTCATTTTAGGATGTACCAGTACCACATCATTTGTAAACCTTTAGGTTTGCCTCTAGAGAGGTACTGCTTTTATTCTAGTTAAGAGTTACTGCTTTTATTCTAGTTATCTGTATCCTTGGGCTCTTGCATTCTCATCAACACTATCTCATGCATTAGGGTGTTAGCCATCCAGAGTGAGTACAGACTTTTTAATATAGAAATGACAAGCATGTGCCATTCTACTCATTTCATTAGGAATATGAAGCATCCATGAGAAAAAATGGAAATTATCTCTCTTCCCTTTTCTCCTCTATGTTTTCTCTATCCTGTTTTCCATATTGATGGATCTCTGAATCTTCTGTTAGTCTAGTCAAGTAAAACACTGCCATTTCTAAACACCCAGTCTTCCTAGCCTTAGCAGCTCTCTGGTTCCCTCATAAGGCAGCGAGCCAGAATAGGGATAAGAGTAGAAGTCTCCAGTCCTTGCCACCCATTGTGGGGGTCTTTTATTTAGATTTGTGAGATGACTTTGACAGTATGCTGAAGAAGTCTGCATGACTTGAGGAGAAATAAAAAATAAAGTTAGATACCTCAACCCTGAATTTCAGAACTTACCTGAGAAATTCGTGCAAATGCTCATTACCAATTATCTTTTTTTCTTTATACACCAGTTTGCTCACCTGAATGTTCCACATATGTATAAATAGTCCTTGCCCATCCAAACCTGGCCCTCTATCAGTGTTCCCAGTTGTAGGAACTGGCACTACCATCCATCTCGGACACAAACTGGAAACCAAGGAGTTTTCCAACACTCCCCTCTCTGAATATCTCTTGAATTCATCTAAGTTTCTTCATCGCCACCTCTACCATATTATTCCAGGTTGCCATAATCTCTTGCCTATACTATTGCAGTAGCCTCCTACCTGGTCACTGCAGCCATGCTGATCCTTCTCCGTCTGGCCATTGCTTACCGGCCCCTCCCCACCAGCTTCATTTCACAGTAATGCCCCCTCCTGCCTCATTTTATTTGTAGTGCTTGTTTAATTTTTGTGTTATTCTGGACTTTTATACAGGCTTTCCTCTTCTTGTTATTCCCTCCCTTCTTTGGCTTCTCCCTCCTCTAAGTTAACACTTGAGTTTTTATAGCCTCTTGTTTTCCCTGCAGCACTTATTATAGTTACCACTTTTCATTTTATTTATTTGTTATAAAAGCAATCAGTAAGAGTACCAGTGCTCTTTTGGTCTATTCATTCATTCATTTATTCATTCACTCACTGAGCACTTCTATTGTTTCATGTAGTGTGCTAGGCACTAGTGATAAATCATGGACCAAAATACTGACACACTGAGTGCATAAGGCTAGTGGGTGACAGGAAAGAATCACATCACTGTAAGTGTGATACTGCAACTGTGATAAGTATTATGGATGTTAGTTATGTGGTACTATGAGAATGAGAATTCAGGATTCTCTAGTGCTGAGTTAATAAGCATTTACTAAATATTTGTAGGGTGAGTTATCATAGACCTTAGTACTTGAGGGTTTTTTTGGTTGGTAGGTGGTTTACTTTGTATTGGATACCTCAAAGTCTTTTTCTTTCTCCAATAAAAACTTACCAGGTAGTTTAAAGCTTTGAGCTGTAGGAAGGATTTGTTTCTTTATATCACATGGCCCATACTATGTACACTTGCAAAAGCATAATTTTTGTATCAGTCATAATATGCCTTCAGTCACAGAACTTAGGTATACAGGAAGATAGTATGGTACAATGGAAAGACTGCTAAACTGAAAATCACTGCTAGTGACTTGCACTTTACTTTGAGCCACACTTTACTTATCTGCAAACAAGGAATCTGGACTAGTTTTTTCTAAGGTTTCTGAAACTCCTAAAATGCTGTGATTCTAATTATAATTCTTTAGGATGGAGTTGCATATACATAGGGCTGTAACTTAAAAAACCTCTTGCTGTTGTTTCTTTTTTTATTTTCCCTTTCAATTCCCCACTCTCTTGAGTACAAGAGTATTCTTTGAAATTATTGGAACAGAAGATCTCAAGAAACAGGAATTTTTGAGGAAGAAGATTGTATTGTTAAATTTTGGGTCCTGAAGTAAATTAAGTACTAGTGAGACATAAATCACTTTCTACTTATTTCATCAGTTCTTTTTCCAATAACAAAAGCCAAGTCTTAAGAAAATGTATGTTCTCTAACTTATATATTAGTTGTTATTGTTTAGGAGCTTTGGTGCACTGAAACAAAAAGTATATCCTTAAATTCATGTCAGTGTAATAGTACCACATTTTAAAATAATTTATCGTAGAAATAATTCTTATTTTGTGGCCATTAGTGAGATTTTAAGAATTAATAGTCTTTCACCTACTTAGTAATGAGTTCATTAACTATTCCTAACGCCTGTGGAAAACTTTACTGCTGCTATGAACAATGAAAAGACTAGCAGATTTGAAAAATCCCTTATTGTCAAATGTGGCTTGACAGTTGAGTATACATTTGCCCAAATGAATGTTTGAGAAATTAGTTTTCAGTCTTCCTTTGTTCTCTTTTAGTAATGTCATAAAACATCAGCTTTAAAAATCACAAAATATTTTGTAGGTCTTAAAGCAAGCCAACAAGGCATTTAAAAGCACTGAAAATAAATTTATGTAAAAAAATTTAGCAAGGAGTTAAGAATAACTTACTGTCAGATTAGAAGAGCTAAATATAATTTTGCATATAAAACATATTCATATGTCTTTTTACATCATGTGCATATATTTTCTTTTGTACATTTGTCATGTTTATAATTCCTTTAAAAGTTTTAGTATATTATGCTGTGTATTTTTGTTAACAGTATTCATTTCATTTTATAATATTTGTGCACTCAGCGGTGTGGGGGAGGGGGTTGCACCCTCTCGCAGTCTGGGAGCCCTTGGGGGATGTCTGACTGACAGCTTAGGCCCGCTCCCCAGGCCTAAGCCATCAGTCGGACATCCTTAGCACTGCCACTGAGGCAGGAGAGGCTCCCACCACCGCCGCTGCAAGCCATGAGCCCAGCTTCTGGCTGAGTGGTGCTCCCCCTGTGGGAGCACACTGACCACCAGGGAGCAGCTCCTGCATTGAGCGTCTGCCCCCTGGTGGTCAGTGCACGTCATAGCAACCAGTTGTTCCGCCGTTCGGTCAATTTGCGTATTAGCATTTTATTATATAGGATAATTAGCCATATAACATTATTCTCTGCAATTCAAGTTTTGTTAATATTTGATTACATCAGCATAGAACATGTGTGCTGTGCTGTAGTCTTTTGTCTCAAAAACAATGAATATACAGTTTTGTTAAGAGGCTTATTTCCCAGGCTTGCTGAATAAGGCAGCAAGACCAAAAGTTAAGGCTGTAACACTTTCTGAAGCACACTCTTGTTTTAATATGATGTAAGTCTGTGTAATTTAAAATGAAACATTAAAAAGTGTATTGGTGAAGATATAATGGCTAATTTTTATATTGTTTTATCTAAGAGGAAAAGTGCAAGTGATAGAACAGCAATATTGCAGAGCTTTTATATAATCAGGTCCAAATTCTGTAATTGCAAGCTGTACATTTCAAAAACCTTATTTCTGAGCCATGTATGTATGTATATATTTCTTTAAATGTATTTTTGTTGATTTCAGAGAGAAAGGAAGAGGGAGAGAGAGATAGAAACATCAATGATGAGAGAGAATCATTGATCAGCTGCCTCCTGCATGCCCCACACTGGGAATGTGCCCTGACCAGAATTAAACTGTGACCTCTTTGTTCATAGATCAATGCTCAACCACTGAGCCACATGGGCTGGCGAGCCATGTATTGATTATACTGTATATTGAATTCTTACTAAAGGTCTTCAAATATTTAACAGAAATTAGAGTCTTTGTTACATTTTCCAGCAGCTGTACAGTTAAAAAACAACAACAGTATAAATGTCAGCTAAATTTAGATAGCCAGAAAAACAGTGCTGTGGTATTGTTGATAAAATCATCTTGTCCATTTAAACTGCTATTAATGAAATTCCTAATTATAAAGTCTAAGTCCTCAAAATTTGAATCCTGACTAGATGCATCAGTGTTTCACTTATAAAGACAACTTTATATAAATTTTCCAATTTTTTAATTAGGAATATTTTCAATCATACAGAAAAGTTTAAAGTAAGTACAACCACCACTTGTACATCCTTTGCTTAGATTCAGTAATTGTTAATACTTTGTTACATTTGCTTTGTGTTTGTATGTGTGTGATTTTTGTTTGTAATCAAGCCACATGAAAATAAGCTGTGGGTGTCATGAGCAATTCAACCCACCATAGTTCAGCCTACATTGTACAAGAGTAAGGACATTCTTCTCCTTAACTGCAATACTGTACTCAGCTAAGATTTCTTAAAGTGAATTATTCCATACTGTCCTCTAAAATATTTTTCATATACAAATTTCCACAGTTATCTCAAGACATGCCTTTTATTTATTAAAAAGTTTTTTCCTTCAGTTGAGAAATAGTTTGAGACTAGTTGACATGCTGTGTAGGAAGTCTAGAGTTGGGAATCAGGCCTATGATAATTCTAAATTTTAAGAATACTTGACTTCATACGGAATGAGACTCTTTACATAGGATTTTCATATATTATCTCATTTGCTCCCCTCTGTGCTAGCTAGGGCAGGTATCTTAATTGTACTACCGAAAAACAAATTTAGAGAGGTTAAGTAATTTATTTGCTGAGTCATATGTTGTTAAGTAGTAGGGCTAAGACTTGCTCTTTTAACTCTTCTACTCTTCTTATTATATATAGTGTGTGAGACACTACTCTCCTTTAACTTTGTGATAGTGTTAGTAAGTGTGTCTTAGGTCAGCATCATAGATTTGAATTGAGGGATCTTAAACATCATTTAGTGTTTCTCAAAGGGGGTACTATTGGCATTTTGGGAGGAACAGGTCTTTTTTGTCAGACTTTGGATTGCATGAAGCTTAGTTAGCATGGTCCCCTTCAAGTATCTTCTCAACTATTGTGACAATAAAACTGTCCCTACACATTTTCAGATTCCCCAGGAGGGAAAAGGATTACCCTGTATTGAGAACCACTTGTTAGTGTAACCATCCTGTTTTAAAGAAAGGAAAAAGAGAATAAATCTTTATTCAGCAACAATCATATGACAAGTGACATATAATTTGGTCCTTACATCAGCTCTTTGCTCTTTGCTCTAAGTATTACCTTCGTTTTACAGCTGAAGAAAGTGAGTCATTGCTATGTAATTTGCCCAAGGTCACATGGAAGGTAAGTATTGGAGCCAGGATCAAGTACAGCTTTGTGTGATGCCAACATTCATGAGTCTCCTCTCTCCTGCCACTATATAGACCTGACCAGTGTAATAACTCAGAATCACTGCTAGTGACTTATAATTCTTATAATTTCTTTTTCTTTTTTTTTTTTTTGCTTTTAGTGCCTTTTTTAAGAATTGACAGTTAGAAAAAGATTTTGGAAAATCTTTTGAAGGTATTTGTCAGTCATAGTTATTAGATATGATTTTCTAAGTTGAATGTTCCCTTTTAAATTTAACTCAAATCAGTTTTCAAAAATGTCATTGTGGTGGTTATACAGCATTTTGAATGTATTTATTGCCACAGAATTGAACACTTAAAAATCGTTCAAATGGTAACTTGTTTTTTGTATATTTTACCACAATGCAATATACAGATCATGTATCATAGGAACCTATATAATCTTATTAACCAATGTTAAGATTATGTGCACTTGAAACCTATGTAATCTTATTAACCAATGTCACCCCAATAAATTTAATTAAAAAATTTTAATGTCACTAACCTACTTGAAAAATTTGAAACATTTAAAATTAAAAATCAGAGTTTCAGCAAAACCGTTTACTCATTTGTGGTGTTTCATAGTACTATCATAGTGATTCCTTTGGTTAAGATACATTATTTTTCTCTGCTTCATGATATACAGACCATATGCCAATACTACAACAAGGTTTGAATTTCTAAGGCTATAAGAATTAAACAAGAGGTGTGGCTCAGTGGTTGAGTTTCAACCTATGAACTGGGAGATTGTGGTTCAATTCAAGGTCAGGGCACATGCCCAGGTTGGGGGCTTGATCCCCAGTAGGGGGCATGCAGGAGGCAGCTGGTCAATGATTCTATCTCATCGATGTTTCTATCTCTTTCTCCTCCCTTCCTCTTTGACATCAAATCAATAAAAATACAAAACAAAAAAACTTAAAAAAAAAAGAATTAAGAGAATTCTAACTTCAAACTGATTGTATGATAAACAAATACATGTGAGAGTTTTTCTTTGAAAGTGCTATCTTCTTTCTCTTTAAAGTGACCATGAATCAGACTGAACATAATCTGACAGTATCCCAGATTCCGTATCCACAAACATGGCACGTATTTTATGCAGACAAGTATACGTGCAAAGATGACAATGAGAATTCTCAGGTGGAAGATATACCATTTGAAATGATGTTACTAAACCCAGATGCTGAAGGGAATCCACTTGATCATTTTAGTGCTGGAGAATCTGGTAAGCATATACATTTAAATATACTAAATACAGAAAAAGATCTACCTGTATGCACAAATTTTTTTATGTTTTTAGATATTAAAAATTAAAAACTTATGTGTCTAATAGTAGAGAAATGATTAAATGAATCTCCTTATAGCATTTTAATAGCTATGCTATTAAGTTAAAAAGGCAAAACACTAAATTTTATACTGTATGATTTGAAGTATGTTAGGAAATGCAGAAAAGAAGTACAGAATATTAACAGATTATTACCATGTTAAGTGGTAGAAATTTACAATTTTATTTTATCCTATATATTCTAAATCTTTAAAAAATGATAACCTAGCATTATTTTTATAAACAGAAAAATATTAGTAAGCTAAGTAACTGAAATTGGAAACTCCATGAGAGATTAGAACTGTGCTACTTTGTATGACTATCCTTTTAATAGGTTGTTTGAGCAGATTTAAGGATTGTATTTATTGGAGCTTTCAACTGTTTTAAGAATGATCAAAGTTTATAATGCTTTCCAAAATTAGGTGTATTCCCATTAAATTTTTCATCAAAATTTTAGGTTGATTATATGGTACTACTGAAATGAGATACTTAGCCCAAACAGAAATGAATGATTTCTTGTGATTCATGATAGACATGCCAGAAAGGATCCTTACTCCAGTTTAGCCTCTGACCTTATCCAGCTAGCTTAGTCTGTTCCTGGCTGCACTTGGTCTGCTGCTGTGGCAGGCCGATGCTTGGAGTTCCACAGCTTCTGGCTGCTGGCTGCTAGGGCTGCATGACTGCTATGGAGAGAGAACATGCGAGAGAAACCATGGGGCAAGAGTGTGCTAGAGAGAGAGAGAGAGAGAGAGAGAGAGAGAGAGAGAGAGAGAGAGAATTTGTTAGATGTTAGACTGAAAGTGGAGGAATGGAGGAACCTCTCTCCCTGTGCCATCTTGGCTTCTACTGCACATGTGCCCAGTAGAGGAATTTCTTCTTCTATTTTATCTCTCCCTCAGTAGTCTGACTAAAAGATCCTTCCTGCCTGTTAGGTCCTGAGGATAGAGGAAGCAATGATCTCCTGGAGAGTGTGTGAAGCTGTAACTCCCTGATGAAGCAGGCTTATTGTCTGATTCAGCTCTCTAGTTTATTAGACTTGATATCTGATTCCCTTTGCTTCCTTCCTTTATTAATATCTAGCTACCTACACTAACAATTATAGATTACTATTAGAAGTTAAGTCAATGCTACCATTTCTTTTATCTTTCTGAAAGATGTTGGCATTTATTTTTCACTAGAGGCCCGGTGCACAAATTCGTGCACCAGTGGGGTCCCTCAGCCTGGCCTGCGGGATCAGGCCGAAACCAGCTCTCCAACATCCCCTGAGGGGTCCTGGATTGAGGGGTCCTGAATTTCAAGACGGCGCAGGCCAGGCCGAGGGTCCCCATCAGGGCCGGGGGAGGGACGCGGGAGGTTGGCCAGCCGGGGAGGGACCACGGGAGTGCTCTAGGGTGTGATCGGCAGTTGGACATCCCCCGATCCTCTGAGGGGTCCCGGATTGGAGAGGGTGCAGGCCAGGCTGAGGGACACTCCCCCCCCCTCACCGTGCACAAATTTTGTGCACCGGGCCTCTAGTCTACATATATAAAAGCCCAGTGACTGGAACGGCGGAATGACCGGTGGCACGCACTGCGGCAGCCAACCAGCCTGATTCGGGGCCAGATCGGCCCACCCCCAGCCGGCCCAGCTGGCCAATTGCCCGTAGCCCCTTCCCCTGGCTGGCCCAGCCCTATGGGCCCCCATCGGGCAGGTCGGCCGGACCCCACCCATGCACGAATTCATGCACCGGGCCTCTAATTAAGATATATCTTGAGACACTTGAGGGCAGGATGGACCCTGTGCCTCTGAGAGAGCAAGCATCATGGGTAGGCTAGAGTGTCCCAGGTGCTGCCTGTGACCCAGTGACTCTCTTCCCTTCTCTTACCCTCTTGTCTCCCATCTCCTATCATTTTAGTTGGAGCTGAAGTTTTTGTGTTGTTCTTTTTAATATGTTTTTATTGATTCCAGAGAGGCTGGGAGAGGGAGAGAGGGAGAGGGAGAGAGAGAAACATCAATGATGGGAGAGAATCATTGATCGGCTCTCTCCTACATGCCCCCTACTGGGGATGGAGCCTGCAACCTGGGCATGTGCGCTGACTGGGAATCGAACTGTGACTTCCTGGTTCATGGGTTGATGTTCAACCACTGCGCCACACCAGCTGGGCTAGAGCTGAAGTTTTTAAAGCTGTCCTGTTAAGTTTTCTTACTACTGAATGTTGCCAATGCTTCTTCCTATTAAGCTTGCCTTAAAGCAGCGGTTCTCAACCTGTGGGTCGCGACCCCTTTGGTGGTCGAACGACCCTTTCACAGGGGTCACCTAAGACCATCCTGCATATCAGATATTTACATTACGATTCATAACAGTAGCAACATTACAGTTATGAAGTAGCAACAAAAATAATTTTATGGTTGGGTCACAACATGAGGAACTGTATTTAAAGGGCCAGAAGGTTGAGAACCACTGCCTTAAAGTCTATACATTTCCTAATAATGTAAGAGTTTGTCACTTGTTGCATGCTCATTTAAGAGCATTTTTCTTCTTTCGTGTGTAGGTAAAATTTAATACCTAGTACCCATCTGTTTTAAAATTAGATTTTAATTTCAAAGTGAACATAGATTGCTTTCTTGTGAAGGATGGTGGCAGAACAAAAGTAAAATTGATAGCTGAAGAGAAAAAAGATTTTTTTTTTCTAAAGGTGATTTATTTAAAAGAACACAGAGGGCAGAATTCATGTTTTATCTTTAAAGTGTTTTGTGGACAGGGTCATGGTAAAAATAATTTATGCAAAATTCAATGAACTAAGTGTAGGACAAATGACCTAGTTCAAGGTATTTAATATATTACCTCAATGAAATAATTTGTTGATTATAATGTTAGCTTTTTCAAAAGGTACACTTAATCTTGAATAATCCTGAAACACTTTTTTGCTGGTGACATGTCTTATTTTCAAAATTTCCTCCTTCTCCTATATTATTCTGATTACTCGGTAAATCGTCTGAGGATTTTCTTTCCATGCTGGCTTTGTAACCTAATGAAGTCTAAAACTTTACCTTGTAATGGATATTCTGTACAGAATTTAAATAAGTAAAACTTTAAATAGAATGCCAGGTTTAATTCTTCATACTAAGAATGAAAGATAAAAACTAGGATTTAAAACACAAGCTAGCAAAAAGAATTTTACTGAGTTATAATATAATCAGCATATTTTCCATCTTGTTCCATTACTATGACAATCCCAGGTTTATTGTCCTTTTATTTCTAAAGCTGAATACTTTTTCTATGTAGGGAATTTTATCAAATATGCCTTTTCTGTTATTTGATTTTCTCTTCCTGAAGACTAAATGTAAACGTGCCTTTTCACCTGGACTAGAGTGGACTGTCGCCGTTCGTATACATAGAGCAGGAGAGACACCCAGTGGCTGAAATACTTCTTATCTCTCTTTTTTCTCCTAACCCTGCCAAAGACATGATTGAGATTGAACTGTTTATTGACTATTTTTCCTATTGGTATCTGGATTGCTTTTCTAAAATTATTTTTCATATAATGGAAATATTCCCTTCTCTGCCTTTTGGCTGGAGTTTCCCACAAATGAGAATTGGAGTAGGTTCGGTATTCACAATTGGAACGGAAGCGATTGCAATTTAGACTGTTCATCCACAGGTTCAATAGAGACAGCTCTATCCATATCCACTGTCACTAGTGTTATTTACATAGGATATAAAAGCCCTAATATTGAAGACTAACTTTAGATGTAACCAAGTAAATGTAATTCATTAAACTCAAAGCTAGCCTTCTGGTTTATTATAAAAATTTTCTGAAATTTCTGAAAAATTAAGACAGTCAAAATATTCCAGGTAATGCAAGAAAGGGGTGGGAGGGATTTATCATGAAGATGCAGGAAGTCTGAACTGAAAAGCTGCTAGTAGGAGGGAGCGAGAGGCCGCTTAATGACTGGCACCATTTTTAATATGAAATCTGCACATTTACTTTGTTTTTACCAACCAGCTCCCTTTGATCATTCAAAATTTCAATGTACTCAAAATTTTTATTTTATCATGGTCTGGGTTGACTCCTTTAGCCTATCCCAATATCAGCCCTTTTTAGCTTCAATTTCTGTTGCCTAATCCTTTCCATGTTTTGTGGTTTGATTTCCCAAGAGAATATGATTAGCCTAATTTATTTTTGAGAACCAAGTTATGCTGTTTTTTGGCCAATGGCTAGTCTTTGGACTGGTGGCCATTTAGTCAGGTGTTATAGTTAAGTTAACTGTGAAGGACAGGTATTTTGAAGCTTTGTCCAAATGGAAGTTTAAGGTAATACATTCCAGAGCTGTGGCTCTCGCACTTAGCTGCAATCAGAATCACCTGAAGGGTTTATTAAAACACAGATTGCTGGGCCCTGCACCCAGAGTTTTTGATTCAGTAGATCTGGAATGAGGCTCAGGAATTTTCATTTCTAACAAGTTCCCTAGTGATGCTGTTGATACTGGCTCTTGGATCACACTTTGAGACCTGTTGTCAGGGTATATTTTACTATTGTTGATTAACTAAATCTGTTTCTAAGTATCTTACAAAAGAAATCCACTTTGAGGTTAAAAAGTATATCTAACAATGCTGAAATCATTGTTTTAATTTACTATTTTTGAACAAAACTTTGATCTTATGGGTAGTCTTTGGGCTTATGCCTTGACCACTATGCTTTTTAATAGATTAACTAGTTTAATCTGTCTTCCTATAGTTAGAACTGTCCAAAAGTATAAAATTTTTAAATATCAACGATCTCCTTTTTTTCCCCTCTTACAAAAGTGAATGCTATGACTTCATTTAAAAAACAAGTTCTAGAAATGTATTGATAGGAAATTTGAAAGCAACCCAATACTATAACTGGCTTGTTTTACTGAAGCAAACTCCTTTCTTCTCTTCACAGGGTTACATGAGTTCTTTTTCCTCCTAGTCCTAGTGTACTTTGTGATTGCTTGCATTTATGCTCAATCATTGTGGCAGGCTATTAATAAAGGAGGACCCATGCACATGATTTTAAAGGTTCTGACAACTGCATTGCTGTTACAAGCTGGTTCAGCTTTAGCTAATTACATTCATTTCTCCAGGTAACTTACAACCACTAAAACTGTGTTCATCATTACGTCTAATTAATCCTAATTAGTCCACCAAAATTATGCTTGATTTGATTATAAACATTTTTTTTCACACTTGTAATTTATACTGATACTCTCCTCTTCAATTCCTCAGTTACTCCAAAGATGGAATAGGGTTACCTTTTATGGGGAGTTTGGCAGAAGGTGAGTATCTTTTTGAGCCTTTTATTTATTTTTTAATGTAAACTTGCTATTTACTTCTTGTTTGTTTTTCTTTTTTGTAAATTATTTCTGTCCTAATACAATTTTTCTATTCAAAGTTGGTTTGAATTTAACATGACTGAACACAGGAATACAGTTTTAGTTCCCATATACCCTATTTAGTTTCTTCTTAATAATAGGCAATGTGTGTAGTTGTTCATTGGTTTTAGGACATATTCATATGTGTTCTTCCATTTTATCCTCAATAAAACCTCAGTAAGGTATAGGTTTGCTTATTCCTGTTTTGCAGATAAAGAATCAGGGCTCAGTGGCATGAAGCATATTTCCAAATGTCAGTCAGCTGTTGAGTGGCAGAGCCAAGACTCAGACGCAAGTTTTCTGACCCAGAACTGAAGTTTTTTTCCTATTTTGACCTTTTTTTTTAACTTTTTCCCCTCTTTTCTGACCCACAGCCATAGAGTATAACTGAGCTGATCTTGCAGCTTTGCCTTTGATGGGCTTCTATGTGTTTTGCCTCTTTAGGCCTCAATTTCCTCATCTAAAATGCATAAGCTAAATTATTTAAGCTCTGTCCAGCTTTAAAATATTCTATGTTTCTATTAAACATTCAGAGTCATCTAAGAGAAAAGAGTGTGAGAAACTTTGGGGGTAAAAAGGGCTCTAGATGATGTTAAAAAAGGAGAAGCAACCCAAGAGAGGAGCAGTACACATTCTCTTCACAAGGAAAATGAAAGGTTCTAGAAGATTTTTAGAATCTTAAAATAGACAGCAAGTGACTACACTATGTATCTTCACTGTGGGTTAAAAAGCAAGTCTTTTTTAAAAAAAAAACTTTTATTGATTCAGAGGGGAAGGGAGAGGGAGAGAGAAATAGAATCATCAATGATGAGAGAGAATCATTGATCAGCTGCCTCCTGCAGGCCCCACACTGGGGATCGAGCCCACAACCTAGGCATATGCCCTGACTGGGAATTGAACCTTGACCTCCTGGTTCATAAATTGACGCTTAGCCCTAGCCAATTTGGCTCAGTGGATAGAGCATTGGTCTGCGGACTGAAGGGTCCCGAGTTCAATTACTGCCAAGGGCACATGCCCAGGTTGAGGGCTTGATCCCCAGTTGGGGGCATGCAGGAAGCAGCCAATCAATGATTCTCTCTCATCATTGATGTTTCTATCTCTCTCTCCCTCTCTCTCTCTGAAATCAATGAAAATATATTAAAAAAAAAAAATCGATGCTTAACTGCTGAGCCATGTTGGCCGGGCAAAGCAAAAGTCTTTTTTCTTTTCTTTTCTTCGTCATGTAGTAAAACTGCAGTAAATCAATATTATTCATTTTGGTAGTTTTGACAACAGGTTTGGTTAGTTAAATGGTTAACATTTTAAGAATTTTAAGATTTTTAATCAAATCCCGCAGAATGGACTTTTTGTGTAATCTGTGTATTTTACCTACAATTAATTATTTTTTAACAACAAATAAACATTGTTCTACCTATCCTTAAAGTTACAGTATTATATCAATACTAGAGGCCCGATGCATGAAATTCGTGCAAGAGTAGGCCTTCCTTCCCCTGACTGCTGGCACCAGCTTTTCTCTGGCACCCGGGACCAGGGGTACTCTCACAGCCCCGGCTTCGTCTGGAAGGTCATCCGGAAAGACATCGGTCTAATTAGCATATTATGCTTTTATTATTATAGATGTGTATAACGTAGTATGTAAAGAAATGAACCAGAAAAGTCAGGTGTTTTTTTCCCCCCAGGTATTTGTTTTTGCAGATTAGCAACTTATGTAGAAATATTTCTTTGGCTATGACTTCTTTAAGTAACTGAATATGTACTTGTGAAATGCTTAATAAAAATAATTAGTATTTTAGTAATTTAAAATTTATGAAAGAAAACTGCTTGATCTGAAAGGCTATATTTTATCTCACTCAAATGTAGTGACAGTTTATTATCAGAATTCATTATTACAGCCGAAACCGGTTTGGCTCAGTGGATAGAGCGTCGGCTTGCGGACTGAAGGGTCCCAGGTTTGATTCCAGTTAAGGGCATGTACCTTGGTTGCGGGCATATCCCCAGTAGGGGGTGTGCAGGAGGCAGCTGATCGATGTTTCTCTCTCATCAATGTTTCTAACTCTCTATCCCTCTCCCTTCCTCTCTGTAAAAAATCAATAAAAATATATTTTTAAAAAAGAGTTGTTAATAAAGTTTAGTAATCAGAGCCAAAATTTATTATTTCTTAAGTCATGGCATAGCATTCCCCTTTTTCTGAATGTTTACATGGAGATATGTCACTAAAGATTACAGAAAGATGAGTGTATAATGCAAACTATTTAAAGTTCAAAACTTTTCTATTTTCTTTCTCTGTTAATAACAATTTCTAAAAATTTATTTTTATTTTATTTTTTAAAGATGAATGATCTGTCCAGAGCCCTTTCTTTAAAAAAAAAAGAAAAGAAAAGAAAAAAAGAAACATTTTGGGTTTTTTTTCTTTAGAAAGGTATAAAAGATGTTTATTTGTATTGATATGTATAATAATGTTAATTCCTACTTAATTAAGTGGGCACCTCAGCACACTTCAATATTTGAACCTTGGCTTTCAGCAAGAAAGCATTGCTAGCAGGGAGAGATAATCCAGGCAGAAGAGCTTGCTTTAGGGAAGTTTTTCATGATCTCAAGTAAAGTAAGCCAAGTCTAATGAAAATAGAAGATATGCAAGTCTAAGGCCAACTTAAACATAATGAGAGTAGGATTTACACATTAGCATGAACATTGCGCCCTTCAATATGTTTCCCTTAGGAGGTTGTGCATATTCTCTGGAAAGTATTTGAAAACCCGAAATTATTATATTTTTTTAATCTTTATTATTGAAAGTATTACATAGGTCTTCCTTTTTCCTCCATTAACTTCTTCCAGCCCTCTCCGTCCCCCCACCCCAGGCCCTCACCACCCCATTGTCTGTGTCCACAGGTTATGCATATATGCATACAAGTTCATTGGTTCATCTCTTCCCACCCACTCTCCCCTACCTTCCCTCTGAGGTTCAACAGTCTGTTCATGCTTCTAAGTCTCTGGAAAACCCAAAATGATTTGTGAAACATTCTCTGGATAACTTAGTGGTAACAAATCTTTTAGGGTTTTTTTGTTTGGGGGAATTGCGATAGTCAATTTGAGACCAAATCTGGAGAGGTAATACTATTTTTGTTTCAACCTGAGTTCATGAATTGAGACTATATGAATGAGACTGGTGAGTTAAGAAAACTAGTGTAGATCTTTGGCTGGAACTCCTGCAGTGGTTCTCTAAGTAATATTGCTGCTTCCACACTTGGACATCCTCCCTGCACAACTGAAGGGCTTCATGTGCCTTGTGTTCTAGGAGTCATCGACGTAGACTACCAGGAGGCTCGGTGTCATGGAAAAAGTGGCCCTGTTCACTAAAGCCCATTCTCTGCAAAGCAAAGCTGGATGATAGAATTCTTGGTGCTAACCTTATGCCTTTTTTTTTTTTTAACTTTTAAATTAGTTTACAATAGAAAAAAAATGTAAATCAGGTCAAACTACAATTTTCCTGTTAAAAACTGCTTCCCATTGCACTTACAGAAAAGTGATCCATGCTCATTACCATATTTTACACGGCCCCACATGACCTGGTCCCTTCCTCTACCTCTGATATATTGTACCACTCTCCCTCTCACCAGGCCCCACCCTCATTATTAAAAATAACCTCAGTTATATCACTGCCCCCGAACCTTTGCATTTACCCTTTTTTCTGCCTGAAATATTCTCTTCCAAATCTTGGCATGGTTACATGGCTAAATCCTTCTCATTCTTTAGGTTCTCAGCTCAAATATTTTTAGACACCTCTGACCATCGGCAGTGGATTTATTTGTTGCAAATTTAGATAAGCTGGAGATATGTTCCTCAGAATTCTCCCTGCATAATTCCAGGATAGTATAGGTCACAAGAGATGTTTGCTGCAAGATTTAGAAGATGGAAGTAAAGTAGCAAGATCCAGATTCTTTTTATAATTGAAAGGTCCAAGCAACGTGCTCACCAACGTTGTTGCTTATCTGCTGGTTGGTTCATCTTCTTGGCTTATAGGCCAACAGCCAGGCCCACAGGACCACAGCTGCTGCTGGGTTGCCTCCTTCAGCTATTCTGACTCCTGGGCCAGGTATATGTTTTACTACGTGACAAAGGGTGCCAGGTTTTTGCAGAACAACTCATTGTTGGAGGCTTGGAAACAGTGAGAGATTGGCATGAGTTCCACTCAGTCCCCATGGATTCTGCTCACCTGGCAGGCTCCAGTGTGCCCTTGCTTCCCTCCCCGCTTCACACCCATCATCCCCACCTGTCAGACACAAAAGGATCAGCCTCCTATAATCCCCATAATAAATCCCTTATTTTATATGTTAAAGATGGTGTGTATGTGTGTATGTGATATCCTAGTAGTTCTCCGTTTCCATCAGACCCTCACTAATATGCCATCCTGTCTAATTCTCCCCCATCCTAATTGCTCTATTGCATTATCCCCTTTTCTCTTGATAGTACTTACTGCTTTATCTCTCCCCAATTAGAATGTAAATTCTAAGGGACTTTGATCATTGTCTGTATCCCTAGCACCTAGAACATTCCCTGGTGTACACTAGATGCTCAAAAATGTTTTTGAATGAATGAAAAAGAGCCCCAATATGAACTTAGCAATATAGCATTATTAAATAATAGAACCTCACATTGTGACTTCAATAATACTTTGCCTGTTCTTTATTCAATTGTATGGAACTGAGAATATGTAAAAATCTTGAGTAGTCAAATAGTTGTTGTAAGTCTAATCTCTAAAACTCATCAATTATGAGAAGATTCCTCAAACTATCAAAGAGGCAGTTTCCCTCTATTTTACATAGTGGTGTATTAAGACCATGTGTCTGGTTTCTTGGCCCATCAAAACTGAAAGTGCCAATCTAAAAGAAGTTTGAGTCAGAGGAAGAATAGTTGACAGCAGTAATAATAATAATAATAATAATAATAATAATAATAAAGCTGGGAGAAGACAGACTAAAAATGACACAGGTACATTTACACAATGGAATACTCTGCAGCTGTAAAAAACGAAGGCGCTCTTCCCCTTTGCAGCAGCATGGATGGACAAATATCACATGATCTCACATATGTGGAATCTGATTTAAAAACTAAACTAACAAAATAGGTCCAGAGGCATGGAAGCATTGAACTGAATGATAGATCTCAGAGGGGAGAGGGGGTGAAAGAGACAGGAAGAGATCAACCAAAGAATATGTATGCATAACCCATGGACACAGACAATAGTGTGGGGAAGGCTTGAGGTGGGATTGGGACTTAGTGTAGAGGAGAACAGTGGGGGAGTAAATGAGGGACACCTATCATACTGTCAATAATAATAGATAGATAGATAGATGATAGATAAAAATGACACTCAAACCACAGCAGCCTGGGGTCATTTAGTGTGAATGAAAACAGTCTATGGGCCTTAATAGACACTTGGAATTGTATTGTTTAATACTAGGGGCCCAGTGCACGAATTTGTGCACCTTGAAAGGAACTGTGGACCACAAGGCTGCGGTGAGCACAGGGGCAGGTCTTGGCCCATCCTCTGTGCACCCGCCCGGCCCCTCCTGCCCTGGCCCCCTGGTCCCCTGTCTGCCAGCAGCCCGCTCCCACCACTGCTGCTCCTACACGCTGATAGCGCCAGCACCCGCTGAGGGCATGGAGCGACTGGGATCGGCGCCAGTAGCAGATGCGAGAGGCGGCTGCTGCCCCAATTGCCCCTTAGGAGCAGGGGGATGTGGAGAAGCCCTCAGGGGCAATCAGGGCCGGCAGCCGCTACTCACACCTACTGATGGCGCCGAGTGATCGGGACCTGTGCCAGGCGCCATCAGTGGGTGTGAGCGGTGGCTCTGGCACCAGCTGTGGGTACAAGTGGGACTGGCACCAGCAGCGGGTGCAAGAGGTGGCTGCCGGCCCCGATCGCCACTCAGGAGCAGCGTGAGGTGGAGATGCCCTGAGAGGCGATCGGGGCCAGTGGCAGGCGCCGGCAGTGGGTGCGAGCAGAGCCAGTGTTGGCAGCAGGTGCAAATGCCTGGCGGGACTGCGGCACATTGGAGCAAAGGATTTTCAGTAACCAGCAGAGGCTCGCCCCAATGACAGCGACCGGCAACCTGCCTTGGTCTGGAGCCCCCGCTCACCTGCTCCACCATCCCGCCACTGCAGATGCCCACCATATCCCGCACTCTGCCGCCTGCTGCCGACGCCCGCCATGTTCTGTGCACACCCTCTGGTGGTCAGCACACATCATAGCAACCGGTTGTTCAGTTGTTCCGCCGTTCGGTCTATTTGCATATTAGGGTTTTATATATATAGATAATTCATGACAATGACCTTAGTAATCAAAAGATTAAATTATATATTATGTTTAGTATCTTCAGAGAAATGTGCAAATGCATTGTAATATTTCAGTCTCATTAAACAGGTAATACATGCATATTATACAAAAATCAGAAGGTTGAAAAAGATAAAAATAAAGCAAGTTATTCTCCCAGTGATATCTCTTCTGTGGATCCAGCCTCTATTACCAATTTCTTGTTTATTTTTCTAGAGGTGGCCCCTTGGATATATAAATATACATATATATAAAGCACACCATACAGATTGTTTTGCACATTCAGCAATTTATTTTGTATACCTACCTACAGAGTTGGCCCACTCCTTTCATTAATTGCATAGAATTCCATTATATGGCTGTATTTTTAATTTTTTTAAATTGGTCCTTTGTTGCTGGACATTGTTGATTTCCAGTCTTTTGCTATTACTAGTAGCCTCCCTTGGCATAAAAATGTGCCTGGCCCTCTTCCTCTCCTTCTAGTCCCTTCCCTTTCAAGCTCCCCCTCCCCCTTCTCCCCCTTCTGAGGACCTAAATCCTTGGAGTTTTCAGAGTGATAGAAGTATCCTTGTTATCCATGATGGAACCTGATAGTTTATGCTAATGAGATAACTCAGTAAGAAGGTTAGGCACACCAGAACCACATACTTAGAGGGTGTTGGTGCTTTGAGTCACAATGATATTAGCCTGACTTGGGAGGGAAGAGGGATGGAGATTAAGTTCAACCTGTAGTCAATGATTCAATTAATCATGCCTATCTAATAAATCTCCAGTGGAAACCCTAGACACTGAAGCTTAAGTGAGCTTGTAGATTTTTTGTTTGTTTGTTTTTTAAATACGAGTGGAATTATCAGTATATTTTTTATGGCTTCTGTGTTTGTGTTCTACCTGTGCTACATGTAGAATGCTTTACCTCTTTGAGATTATGTTTAAATCCTCTATTTTTTCTTCTGGTGGTTTTATGTTTAAAGTTTTGATCCACCTAAAATTTATTTTGCTATAAATTATGAACCAGGGCCCTGCCAGGTGTGGCTCAGTGATTGAGCGTGGACCTATGAGTCAAAAGGTCACAATTCAATTCCTGGTCAGGGCACATGCCAGGGTTTCAGGCTCCATCCCCAGTAGAGGGTGAGCAGGAGGCAGCAATCAATGATTCTCATCATTGATGTTTCTATCTCTCTCTCTCTCTCTCTCCCTTCCTCCGAAATAAATAAAAATATATATTAAAATATGAACTAGAGATTCAACTTAATTTTTTTCAGATGGTTGCCCACTTATTACAATATCATATATTGTGTGGTCCACATTTTCTTCTTTTTAAAAAATATATCTTTATTGATTTCAGAGAGGAAGGGAGTGGGAAAGAGAGATAGAAACATCAATGATGAGAGAGAATCACTGATTGGCTGCCTCCTGCACGTCCCCTAATGGGGATCAAGCCCACTACCCAAGCATGTGCCCTTGACCGGAATCGAACCTGGGACCCTTCAATCCACAGGCTGACACTCTATTCACTGAGCCAAACCAGCTAGGGCTGGTCCACCTTTTCTTTACTGATTTGTTTCTAGACCATTTCTGGGCTTTTACAGCTGTGCCAATGAACTGTTGATTCATGATCTACTACCACACTGTTTTGATTATTGTAGCTTTAAAATATGCCTTACAGTCTTGTAGAATTAATTACTTTTAGTGCTGTTCTTCATAATTTTTCTGATTATTCTTGCTAATTTTTATGATTTTAGAATTAATTTTTCTGATTTTCAGAAGAAAAATAAATCCTGTCTATTATTTTTAGTGGATAAACTGGATTTCCAAGTCAATTTAGGGAGATTCAACTTTCTTTTAAGATTTTAAAAGATTGATTTTTAGAGAGAGAAAGGGGGAGGGAGAGAGAGAAACATAGATGGGCAATCTTTGGCTGCCCCTACTGGGGATTGACCCCGAGACCTGGGCATTGCCCTGACTGGGAATGGAACTGGTGCCTGTGATGACTGACACCCAACCAACTGAACCACACTGAGCAGGGCAGGAAATTCAGCTTTCTGTTGGATGTTAATCCCACAGACGGAAGCTCATTCTTGTGGCCAAGCATATCATCAACTGTGTGAATCTGCGGTTGCTTTCATAGTGATGTAAGAAACTGCTATAAAATACTTTTCCATTTCCTCAACGTGAGCATGTGTTTGTCACTGTTTAAAAAACTTCTTTTTATAGCTCTTGTATATTTTTTGATATCCCTGGGTTTTTCTTTCACTCTATCTTGCATACAGCTATTATTTTACATGTGAAGACTGTTGATTTTTAATTTTGCTCCCAATTACCTAACTGGGAGCAATTCTCCTAACAGCTGTAATAATTTTCTAGTCCTCTTGTATTTTTGAGGTAAATAAATATGTCATCTACAAATAATGATCATTTTTACTCTATTTTTTCCATTTTTTCCCCTCTCATTTTTATCCCTTCTGCCAGCATCTCCAGAATAGTGTTAATTACTTTGGGTAATATGCAGTAAGATTTCTACATTTTACATGAAGTGGTTCCAAGTAGACTTTGAAAAGTTAAATATGTATACTGCAATCCCTACAGTAACAACTACAAAACAAAACAAAATACACAAATGTTTTATAAGAAATACAATAGGAAAATTAAAGTGAAGTACAAAAATATGTTCAAATAACCCAAAAGAAAAGCAGGAAGGAGAAACAGGGATTAAAAACAGACAAAAACAAGCAGAAAACAAAAAAGATAGACCTAAATTCAAACACATCAATAATTTCAATAAGTGTAAATGTTTTAAATACTCAAATTAAAAGACAGTCAGGACAGATTTTTTAAACATGTCCCAACTATCTGCTCTCTACAAGAAACTCACTTCAAATATAATGATATAGGTAAATTAAAATAAAATGATGGGTCTAAAAATATATATATATACCCATGCAAACAATAACCAAACAAAGGCTGGAATTACTATATTAATATCAAAGTAGACTTCAAAGTTATGAAAATTACTTGGGATAAAGAAAGCATGAAAAGATAAAAGGGTCAATTTACTAAGAACACATGCAATCCTAAATATATACAGCAAGCAGCAGATCTTCAAAATACATACAGCGAAAACAAAACCAAAAGGAGAAATAGACAAACCCCTAATTATAGTTGTAGACCTCAACATTCTTCTCTCAGTAATCAATAAAACTAGTAGAAAATCAACTAATATAGAACAACTGAACAACAGCTTTAACTGGAGTACTTGGCATTTTTAGATCACTCGACCCAGCAGCAGAATATATACTCTTTCCAGGTTGCACGTAGACCATCAAGATAGAGCATATCCTGGGTCAAAAACCATAACAAATCACAAAGAATTGAAATTATACAAAGTATGCTCTCTAATCATAACCAGTAATGGAAAAATAACTGGAAAAAATCTATAAGCACGTGAAAATCAATTTCAAACTAACCATAACTTACCAAATATTTTGAACTGACTATAAATAAAAATACAAGCATACCAAAATTTGTTAGAGGAAACAAAAGTATTTCTTAGGAGGAAACTTGCAGCATTAAATGTTTATACAGAAGATAAATCTTGAATCAATAATCTAAGCTTCCAACTTAAGAATTTTTTAAAAAGTGAAAAATAACCCCAAAGCAGCAGGAGGAAGGAAATAATAATTATGAGAGCAGATATAATGAACTTGATCACACAAAAAACTATAAATAAAAATCAATGAAACCAAAACTGTTTCTCTGAAAAGATCATTAACATTGATAATTCTCTAGCAAAATTGACAAAGGGCAAATGGACAACACAAATTAACAATATCAGGAATGAAAAAAGAGATACCAGACTCTGCAGACATTAACAGGACAACAGTAAGGAAATACTGTGTTGGGGGCTAAGGGGACTACTACTAATATAAATATGATAATTTAGGTTAAATGACCAATTCCCTGGAAACTGCATTGTGGGGAAGCATGAGACTTGGTCGGAAAGTTTGTAGGGAGGACATTCTGATAAAAGGGAAGAGTGCAGAAGGCCATCTGCCCTGTTTATCGCAATTCTGACTTAGGGGAGTGACCTTCCCAAACAAGTCTGTGCACAAGCAGACCCCCGGGTGTTTACTGGAATCGTTATGCTTAAATCTTTGGGTGTCCTTGCTTAAAAGACACTACAAACACATGTGTCCTCCCAAGATTACTTACCTTACTGATTTATCTAAAAGATAAACTTTATCTCAAACTGCTACTACAATAAAAGGCTAAAGAGGCAGGCAATCAAGGCTGTCTGGTTGCTATAGCCAGGCAGTCCCTTAGCCTTTCTTTCACAGCAAACGTTGTGTTGGGATAATCCATTCATCTGTCGCTCAGGGTCTGCTGGTCAGTCATGGCACTGTATGTCAAGAACTATGAAGGGTCTGAGATTTTACCCTACTTACAAGCTAACTAGTTAACCTATTAATGCTTCATGGAGGCTGCAGAGGACACAAGATTCCTAGGTCAGAGATGAAGGACTTTATTATTCACAGCACAGCAAGCATCATGAGCTTCATGTTGATTTTCATGGCTTGTACATAACTCCTAAGGCCATAGGGGCAATACAGCTAAGATTAGATGGATGCTACACATGTAATGGATTTGTATAGCCCCCAAGGAACACTAAATTTGCAGTGGTCAGCAAACTGCGGCTCGGCAAACCACGGCTTGCGAGCCACATGCGGCTCTTTGGCCCCTTGAGTGTGGCTCTTCCACAAAATACCGGCTCTTCCACAAAATACCGACTTCTGCCCAGGGGCCATGAAGTTTCAATCGCACTGTACGTGCGTGCCCGCACGTGGTATTTTGTGGAAGAGACACACTCAAGGGGCCAAAGAACTGCATGTGGCTCGTGAGCCGCGGTTTGCCGACCACGGATTTAGGGAATTTATCTCTTTTAAAACTGGCTCTGTATTGAGAGGGAGACGTTAGCTCAATGCTGCTCACAGCAAACACAGTCCTGAGAAAGGGCCCAGATAAAGAGTCATTGGAGCTTTGCATTTTGGGTATACCTAGAGCATGCAGGGGTGCATAGAGCCCATGGTGGGTTTCCTATTCCAACACCCCAAACTACCAAAACACATTCAAGGTGAACTAAGTGTCCAAAGTAGTACTGTAACAACTAAAGAATTCTTGTTTAAAAGCCTTCTGAAGTAGAAATCTCCATGGTTTCACTGGTGAATTCTACCAAACATTTAAAGAAGAAATAATTCTATACAGTCTCTTCCAGAAAAATATAAGAGAAGCGAGAGAAAGGTGCAAAGGCAATTCAGTGGAGAAATGAAACTATTGGACTTTGATATGCAAAATAAATGAACCTCAATCTAAGCCTCACACCTTATACAAAAATTAACTCAAAAGGAATCGTGGATATAAATGTAAAACATAAAACTATAAAGTCTTTAGAACACATAAAATGAAGTCTTTGTGACTTAAGGTCAGGCACAGACGATTTTTCTCTTTTGTTTTATTAATATGATGAGTAGTATTAATAAATTTCCTGATGTAGAATGAATATTCACTACATTTTTGAAAGTTTTATCATCTCAAACTGATGAGATTTTTTAAAAATCTGGAATATTTAATAGGCTATAAACCTTAGTAGTTTGGAGAATGAAAATATTCAGATTCTCTCATTTCTTGAGGATGTCTTAGAAAGACAAGACCCATAGGTCTGAAAAGAGTATTTATTTTAATCCTTACCCGAGGACATATTTATTGATTTTTAGACAGAGAAAGTGAGAGAGAGAAAGAGAGAGAGAGGAAGAGAGAGAGAGAGAGAGAAGAGAGAGAGAGAGAGAGAGAGAGAGAGAGAGAGAGAGAGACATCAATCGGCAGCCTCCTGAACTCCCTGACCGGCGATCCAACCCACAACTTAGGTATGTGCCCTGACCAGGAATCGAACCTACAACCTTTTGGTATATGGGACAGGCATTCCAACCAACTAAGTGACCCAGCCAGGGCCTCAAAAAATGTATTTAAAATAAGTTGTATTAAAGGAGGAGGCAAGAGCAGACAATGGAGTCAAGACAGTCTCTTCAATAAATGGTATTGGGAAATTGGACAGGTACATGCAAAAATAATAAAACTAGACCACCAACTTACACCATACACAAGAATAAACTTAAAATAGATAAAATACTTAAATGTAAGTTGTGAGACCAAAAAATCCTAGAAGAAACCATAGACAGCAAAATCTCAGACATCCCTCATAGCAATGTTTGTGGATACATCTCCTAGGGCAAAGGAAACTAAGGAGAAAATAAACAAATGGGACTACATCAAAATAAAAAGCTCTGTACAGCAAAAGAAACCATCAACAAAATGAAAAGGGAGACCACTGTATGGGAGAACATATTTGGCAATGATACATATGATAAAGAGTTAATATCCAAAATATATAAGGAACTCATACAACTTAACAAAAGGAAGACAAACAATCTAATTAAAAAATAGGCAAAGGACCTAAATAGACACTTCTCCAAAGCAGACATACAGTTGGCCAAGAGACACATGAAAAAAATGCTCAGTCACTAATCATCAGAGAAATGCAACTTAAAACCACAATGAAATATCACCTCACAACTGTCAGAATGGCTATCATCAGAAAATCAACAAACAGCAAGTGGCCGAGGATGTGGAGAAAAGGGAGCCTTAGTACACTGCTGGTGGGAATGCAGATTGGTGCAGCCACTATGGAAAACAGTATGGAGTTTCCTCAAAAAATTAAAAATGGAACTTCCATTTGACCCAGTGATCCCACTTTGGGGAATATATCCCCCCCAAAAAAAAAATCAGAAAGACTATATGCACCCCTATGTTCATAGCAGCATTATTTACAATAGCTAAGATTTGGAAATATCCCAAGTGCCCATCAGTAGATGAGTAGATAAAAAAGCTGTGGGACATTTACATTATGGAATACTATGCAGCTATAAAAAAGAGGGATCTCTTACCCTTTGGGACAGCATGGATGGACCTGGAAAATATTATACTAAGTGAAATAAGCCAAACTGAGAAAGACAAATATCACATGATCTTACTTATTTGTGGAATCTAATGAACAAAATGAGTTGACCAACAAAATAAGACCTGAAGCAGGGAGGTATGAAACAGACTGACATACCTCGATGTGGGGTTGAGGGGACAAGAAAAGATAAACCAAAGAACTTATATACTTACTAGAGGCCCAGTGCATGAATTCATGCACAGGTGGGGTCCGGCCAGGCCTGTCAGGAGGAGGAGACAGCAGGAGGTTGGCCAGCCAGCCCGTCCCAATCGGGGCCCAATCAGGACTGGGCCAGCTGGGGGGAGGGGCTGTGGGTGATTGGCTGGCCAGCCCTGCCCCTGATCAGAGTGGGGGGGGCCGATTGGGGGCAGAGATGGCTGGGGGGAGGGGCTGCGAGCCTGTCGGGGTGGTGGGGGCCCATCAGGAGTGGGGCTGGGTGGGGGAGGGGCTGCAGGAGGTTGGCCAGCCAGCCCGCCCCCCATGGACATGGGCAATAGAGTAGTGGGGTAGTAGGGTAGGGGCTGGGAGGGAGGGAGGGAAGGGGGAAATGGGAGATGTCTGTAATACTATCAACAATAAAAAATGTATTTTTAAAAAAATGACAATGAGGTATTACACCTGTCAGAATGGCTACCATCAACAAATGACAAGTGCTGGCGAGGATGTGGAGAAAAGGGAACCCTAGTACACTGCTGGTGGGAATGCAGACGAGTGAAGCCATTATGGAAAACAGTATGGAATTTCCTCAAAAAATTAAATATAAAACTGCCATTTGACCAAGTGATCCCACTTCTAGGAATATATCCTAAGAAATCAGAAGCACCAATCAGAAAGGATATATGCACCCCTATGCTCATAGCAGTGCAATTTACAATAGCTAAGAATTGGAAGCAGCCCAAGTGCCCATTGGTAGATGAGTGGATAAAAAAGCTGTGGTACATTCACACAATGGCATACTATGCAGCAATAAAAAAGAAGGATCTCTTACCCTTTGAGACAGCATGAAGGGACCTGGAGAATATTATGCTAAGCAAAATAAGCCAGTCAGAGAAAGACAAGTATCATATGTTCTCACTCATATGTAGAATTTAATGAACAAAATAAACTGATGAACAAAAGAGATCCAGAGAGATAGACGCATGGAACAGACTGTAGAATCTCAGAGGGAAGGCGGGGATGGGTGGGTCCGTGGGAAGAGATCAACCAAAGAACTTGTATGCATATATGCATAACCCATGGACAAAGACAATAGGGTGGAGAAGGCATGGGGTAGGGGGTAGGGGTGGGCTAGAAGGGGTCAGTGGGGGGGTGGGGAAGGGGACATATGTAATACTTTTAACAATAATGATTTTAAAATAAAATAAGTTATATTATTTTGAAATTTTGCTTTATGCATCACTCCTATTTCAGGTTTATTGTCACCAGATGCTTTAGAGTACAGCTGGTTAGGCATAAAGGTGCCCAAATCTTTCATATAAAGAAGGCATTCTGTTTAACAGGAAAGAGCATAGACTTTTTGGCAAGATAGATCAGTTTAAAATCCTGGCCCTGCCACTTTTCAATGATTTTTCTCATGGAGCAAACGGTGATTCTTTTAGCACAGAGAAGGGGTCTTACTGAAAAGAGCGAGGAGTGGCCAGGGGTGAGAGATGACCTCTAATATTACTAAGTCATGCAATTGTTTTAAAGATTATGTATAACGCTTGTGCCTATTCAACACAATGTTCTTTATTTATAGATCTGAAAGTTGTGTGCAACTTTCAGTGAACCTGAGGTTCTTCCTAATCTTTCATTTCTAAAGATAATATTTAAATGGCAACGAGAGGCAAGTGTTTGCTTTAAATGATCATACATATGTGGTTGGAGCAGAAAGTAGGTGTGATTGGAATATCTTCAAGATTCTATCTAATCCACACACGACTACATTCCAACTTACACCCACACAAAATAAGCTTTTAAATCTCTTGCCTAGCCTGTGAGCCTTACAGATCTTTCAGATTAGTTTTTAAGACTTACCCAGAAGTTAGTGTTTGTAAAAGATTATTGTTGTTTTTTGGGGGGTGGATTTTTTTAAAACTGGAAATTGGTTTTTTCTCAGATCCACCCATTGCTATAACTGAAGTTCTTTGTCAAATTAGTAAACTATAATATCCTTTATTACCTTTGGTAAAGAAATCTGGTTTTATAAAAATAAATGATACTCGATAATAGTTAAAATTTAACAGTTCTAAACTAACACTCCTTTTAAGCGCCTGGTAATTCCAGCTTTGCTTGCTCCTCAAAGCATATAGAGTGTTTTGTAAAGTTAACCTGAGAATTCAAGACGGAAAGCATTCCTGACATAGGAAGGTCTAGTTTTAAACACAACAGCAAACATGTCAAATGACGGCTCCTATCTAGATTTCAAGGTCAGAGATCTCTCGCCTCTTCAAACATAAATTTCCCTGTAGAGATCAACGTCTCACTGGCTGCTCAAGTTTCCAGGAACCATCTCTCACATCTGGCCACTCCTCACTCTACCCAGTGACCCTTCACTGTGCTGAAAGAATCACTGTTTTCTCTGAGCCAGATGTTTTCTCCCAGGGCTCTGCTTGAAGTGGGGAAGGCAGTATTTTCTGCCCTTTGCCTTCTTATTTTTCATACTTCTACGCTTTATCATACTGTTGTTTTGGTGTTTCTGGTTCTTGATGATACACCACTGTCAGTTCAAGCTCATGCTATGAGTTTCAACAGCTGTGGCATGTCTAAACTGCATTATCTTGAAAGTGTTGGCACCAGTGAAAAAAAGCAAGGAGCCAAATTAAAAAAAACAAAGCATTTCAAAGGGTTCCTATGGATACATCCTGAAACCAGGAAGTAGACACTGGGTTGAGTTGACTCCATCTGCCTATAATGGCCTCTGAATCATTTGTGTACACACTGCACACAATACGTGCTTGAGGGGAATGAGAGCATCTGAGGATTGTGATCACATCACTGACAGCGTGCCCTTTGCTTATAAAATCTATTCTTAAATGGGTTACTGCGTTTGAAGTGATTTATCACAATCATCAAGGATAAAATAGGAATACTGTACAAGGGGTGTGGAAACCAAGGTACAAAATGGTGTGCTTTATGTAGAGAAGTAATCAGAAAATAACGAGTATGCATCCTAATGAGACTGAAAAGACTTCCTTTTTATTGCAAGTTGAACCTGTGCAGAGCTGGACTCGGGCAGCAATCAAGTGGTGTTATGTTCTTTTGCATCTGATTTTATGAGACTTTTATGTGTCAGTGTGGCTTTCCTCTTTATGTATTCATATTTTAGTTTTAATATATTTGCTTGGAGTTTGATTTTTAATGAGATAAAGCTTTCATGGTATAAATGTAAATGCTACTGTATAGCCCCTGAGTTTAAGGGGCAGGGGAAAACTCAGAAAAAGAGGAATATATTCTGAAGTGAAGATCAGCTTATTTTTCATTTAAAAAGAAAATACTTTTTGCCCTGGCTGGTTTGGCTCAATGGATAGAGCGTCGGCCTGCAGACTCAAGGGTCCCAGGTTCGATGCCGGTCAAGGGCATGTACCTTGGTTGCGGGCACATCCCCAGTAGGGAGTGTGCAGGAGGCAGCTGATTGATGTTTCTCTCTCATTGATGTTTCTAACTCTCTATCCCTCTTCCTTCCTTTCTGTAAAAAATCAATAAAATATATATTTAAAAAAATAAAATATTTTTTATCTTTATATATTTAGTGAGTTTTTTTCTGGGTAATTTTCCTATACCTAAACTTTTCTATTTAGTCCTAAATGTTTTTCTTTATAATTTCTTAAGATCTTTGCCTATAATGTATATTGAAAATATTTTTCCTAGTTTGTGATTTGCTTTTTAGTTTTGTTTGTGGGTTGTTGTTGTTGTTTGACATTCGGAAAGCTAAAGTTCTCATGTAATTAAATATATGAATATTTTCCTTTGGTGTTTCTGTCTGTAGTATTCTTTAGTACCCTAAAATTACATATAAAGTTATATTTTTATTCAGTAATTCCACAGTTGTTGTTTTTTAACAACCAATTTTTAAATCTACTTGGAATTTATCTTGATGTTAAACTACAGTTCTCAGCCAGGGCTATGTATTAGAATTACATGAGAGAGAGAAATTGTGCCTACATCCCATCCCAGACTAATTTATTTAGAATCTCTGAGGATGGGGAATGACCACTGTATTTTTCAATTTTTTCTGCAGTTGATTTGTGCTGTGCAACCAGAATCAGGAACTACTATGTAAAGAGTCAAGCATGGATCCAATGTTTTCCTTTTCCAAAATGTTCCAATCCACCTTGCAAGGTTTTTTGAGGAATGCTTTCTGATATGAAAATGATCCTGATAAAATGAGCATAAGTAAAACATATTGATATAAACTTTATATATGTATACATATATGCCAGTAGTCTCTGATTCCAACTTTACACGCATGCATATAGTGCTACATAAAAGACTGGAAAAACACATCCAAATCTTACTGAGGGTTATTTCAGGGTGGTGAAATTTTAAATTCTCATATTTTTTGCATTTTCCAAATTCTCTACAAGAAGCATATGTTACCCTTTATAATAAGAAATGTTAGTTGCAAAAGAACATTAATTTTTAAAAAGGTTAATTTCTAGTCATGATTTTCTAAATAGTGCATAGAAGAGTGTCAGAAAGATTCCAACAGTGATAATATCATTAGATTAATTCTACAGCTTATGAAGGTGGCTTATTAGATGATGACCTGCATACATAAGTTTCACTTTATTAGCTGCTTGTATTTTTATAGACAAATACTTATTTTATATACATATAGTTATATAAATTATAACTACTTATAAGCTTATTAATTTTTTGCTTTTTAATATTGCCCTGGCTGGTGTGGATCAGTTGGTTGAGCATCATCCCGTGCACTGAAGGGTCACAGGTTCGATTCCCCGTCAGGTCATATGCCCAGGTTGTGGGTTTGATCCCCAGTGGGGTGAGTACAGGAGGCAACCAATTGATGTTTTTCTCTCCTTCTCCCTTTCTCTCACTATAAAAAAAATCAATAAGAACATAATTTTAAAAATATGTTATCTGAGAATAAAATACAGTTGGGAAAGACTGCTAAAAAGAATCAATATAGTTCAGCCTTTGATTTCCTTGGCCAATGAGAAAATCATAGCAGCCAATATGGTTTTATCCTAGCTTGTGTTAGCACATTTCCTCACTCTGCAGAGAGAAAACAATTTAATAAGATTTTGCACTCATATAGGATTTCTAAAGACATTAGAGACCAAAACTTTAGACAACATTCAGTCCATTCTCCTGTTTACAATTGATAAGACTTTTTGAAGACCATTTATTTCTCAGAGCCTTACAAAAATTTCTGTATTGAGTTGGCAGAATTTTACTCTATTTAACTGAATTTAAAATTCCATTGCTTTTAAGATTCATCACTAATTTTATGAAGAAAGAAAAAGTATTGCTAATCAAATTATGACACAATGTTTTTCAAACACATACACTATTAGATACATTCAATTTCAAGGTCTGGAAATACAAGCATTACTCTCTTCAATTGAGAATTTTAAAAGATAAGGAAACTTTTTTGTCCAATACATCCAGGATTTGAACTAATATCCAGATTGCTCTACACCATACAAACAATTAAGTTGTAGATGTTACAACTGAGTTTAGTGAAGAGAGGTGTCATGTGATAATTTGTTAGGAGACTTAGTTCAAGTGATAAAGGTATTATGGTGGGAGGTCAACCTGAGAAGTACCAGAGGCCATCTTCCTACCAATCCAAGTAACACTCAAATGACCTATTTGGAGACATTTCTGCCATATTAAGTGTAATGTCTTCTAGATCAGTAAGAGTTTGCTGAAGCTTTCTGATTGATTGGTTAAATGACTCAGGCACCTACTTTGTCATAGCTTTGGCACCTTCCCTAAGTGCTAGAGTGGAGTGAGGGGATGTGAAACATTTTATCCTAAATATTTGACTCCTTCGATCTGAGCAGTGTGGCAATTACTGTATATTACTTAGTCAAATCTTAAAATCATAGATTTGAAAAGGAGTCTTAGAGTTTCTCTTAAAACAATCCCCTCATCTTACGGATAAGGGATCTAGAGCCTCTGGGAGTAAATAATTTGCTGCAGATCCCATGTCACATAGAGGCAGAGCCAAGACTGGAATCCAGGTCCTTGGTGAAATATGCCCTTCGTACTGTTTCATACTCCTGGCATTCAGGGATCCAATGAAGATTATGGTTATTAAGTAATTTTAAATGCACTTAATTTGAAAACCATGAGCTTACTTTGGCCTATTTGTTTTGTGTTTGCTTCACCTACCTTGGGGAAAATCCAAAAAAGAAACTAGCAGTGACAACTTACTCGTTACTTACAGAGTTCAAGGCAGTGGCCAAGTACACATTATTTAATGTAATCCTCTCAGTAACCTTGGGAGGAAATGAGTTGAAATAGATTAAGTAATTTACCCACTGTTACACAGTTAAGTGACAGAACTGAGCGTGTCAGGCTCTAAAGCTAATTAGCTGCTACACTCTTCTCCCTTCTTTTCATTAAAACTATGCAGTATTTTGTACTGTACAGAAGACAGACATCCCGGGCCTCTCTCGCATTTGCAAAAAAGACTTTGACAGACTTTCCAGAACATTCATAGCCCCTTTGGAAGAGGAGTAGGAGGGAAAACACTTGTTGGGAGGGATCTTGCACTGGTTCTACTTGCACTGTGTTTGTAAAGAGGGGAAGAAAAGGCATTCCATTTCTTCTAGGTCACTATATGGCCGTTTTTTCACTGGTAGCATAGCCTCTTTCTCGTCAACCAGGTTATTGTTCATTTTTATTAAGTATTATACTTTGTGCCTGGCCAACGTGGCTCAGTGGCTGAGCGTCGAACCATGAACCAGGAGGTCACGGTTTGATTCCCGGTCAGGGCACATGCCCAGGTTGCGGGCTCGATCCCCAGTGATAGGTGGCAGGAGGCAGCCGATCAATGATTCTCTCTCATCATTGAATTTCTATCTCTCTATCCTCCTCCCTTCCTCTTTTTAAAGTATACTTTTTCTTGAGGTGTGTTAAAGAAACTAAGATTCTTTGCTTACATTTTGTTATATGATTTTAGTTGTATATTTATTCATTCCATTATTAACAAGTGTACTTTTTTAGCATTTTTTGGTCCCTTTACAAATATTCAACCTTGTATTTTGTAAAACATGTTGACAATGACCTCCAATAGAGTTATGTCATTGGTAAGAGTCATAAAATGCTCTCTTCAGGAATAGTGTATAGCATTAACTTATAGCTCTCTTGTTACAATTTTTTTTTCTTTAAAATTTTTAAAAATTAAATTCTAAAATTTGAATCAATGTTTGTTATGTTCCCACATATACCTGAATGGTTTTGTATACAAATGTTAATGGGGTATATAAGACGCTAATCTATATACAAACTGGGCAGACCTTCAGGACAAAGAGGGATTGCATTGGTTATTGTTTTATTGGCCCAAAGAACTATCTTAAAATTATTTAATAAAATTGACTTTTTTTGAAGATTTTATTAGTATTAAACAGTGTATGGTTTTTTAAAAATATATTTTTATTGATTTCTGAGAGGATGGGAGAGGGAGAGAGAAATAGAAACATCAATGATGAGAGAGAAACATTAATCAGCTGCCTCCTGCACGCCCCCTACTGGGGATTGAGCCCACAACCCAGGCATGTGCCCTGACTGGTAATCAAACCATCACTTCCTGGTTCATAGGTCTGCACTCACCCAATAAGCCACACCAGCCAGACTAACAGTGTATGATTTTAAAGATGCAGCCAGAATAATATTGAAAAAGAACAAAATTAGACTCACGTGACTTGATTTTAAGACTTACTATGTTATTTTTTTAATTAGAAATGTCTTTTTTAATATATTCTATTGCAAACTGAACACATAGAAAAATTAGAGGAATTCAGTGGAAGACAATTTAAAAAAAAATTAAGAAATAAATATTACCAACAAAAAACAAACAAAATATGCTGACCTGCCAGATACCACTATAGATAAATTTGTGGATATTCTCCTTATGCAGAGTATGCTTAAAATATTTAATAATATCTCAATGATTTTTAAATGTAGATGCTACAAATAACTTTTATTAATTAGATTTATGTGACTTTACAAAATTCACTCATTTCACAGACCTAACACGAAATTATGGAATTTTAGTAGACCTGCTTGCTTTGAGAAATAACGAAGATAAATAAACAGAAGCATAAAAATGATGAAATATTGAAATAGATTCTGGATAGGTGCAAAATATTTTTTTTCTAGAATGCAAATGAAAAATTTGCAAGCCTTTCTACAAAATAATTTTTTCTTTGGCAAATTTGTTAATTCATAAAGAAGCATAAACATTAGTGGAAAATGTCTTAAAAATGTATTTCAGCCCGGCTGGTGTGGTTCAATGGTTGTGTCGACCTATGAACCAGGAAGTCATGGTTCAATTCCGGGCTGCAGTCTTGATCCCCAGTAGGAGGCATGCAGGAGGCAGCTGACCAGTGATTCTCTCTCATCATTGATGTTTCTATTTCTCTTAAAAAAAAAAAAAACTCTTTAAAAAAAAAAGAAAAAAAGAGTGTGGGTCATTATAGGATTCTGCCTACCACAGAGAATGTATCATGAATCAAACTAGAAAATAAATGAAGAGAGACAATTTTGTTGGGATTAAATATTGAGTTTAATTTTCAAGATATTGAATTTGAAATTCCTCTGTGTCATCTGGGTGTAAAGTACTGTATTTGATGACTTTCTACAGTACCTATGGGCTGTGGCACACATTCCACTTCAGCACAAATACTGGAAACTCATCTTCTAAGTAACTATACTCAGCCAACTGAACAAAAGTAGTAATCGCATGAATAGTAAGAGCATCTTAAAATTTCTTTGCATTATTATATTACAATCTTAATGTAAAATTTCAATTTTATGTACTCTAATTTTACTTATGGCTTTGTGTATATGTGTGTTTACACATGCACACACACATCTTGAAATAATACAAAATGCTTTCCTAAGACATATTTGCCTCTAAGTAGTATGGGATAGTCCTATGAAAGATGTATGCCTAAACTACTTGTTTTACATATTTCATCAACAGTATACACTCCCCCCGCCCCCCAATATTTTCTGTGCTCTCTGGCTTCAGGACAGAAACGAAAACACATTCTTTCTTATGCTTTGAATTCTAAGGAGAATTATCGTTATAATGACATGTTATCATGTCCTTCTACAGAGTGTAATCTCATGCAGTGAAATGTAATGCCCAATATTATATAGTTGGTGTCCATGAATATGGTTGCATTTTACATTCACAGTGGGTGGGTTGGCATTTTATAGGAAGAGTCTGTGTTACAGCTACACAACTGCCCACAAAGTTTAAAACAGTGCCCGGATGGGGGTAGACACTGCCTGAAGCCTGTCAGAGCACTCTTTTACATGAACAACATCAAACAAGATGGTGGATGGCTTCATTAGCAGCCTGATGAATAGCATTTTCTCCCTTTGAGATAAAAATGTTCTAAGAGTTTGTTTAGGTCTACTAATGAATATTCCATCCCAGCTGGGGAGAGCACACAGGGGAATGCTACACAAACAAGCCTTGCAGAAACTCACCACCCTTTGTGCTAAGTGGTGGATCAGCTGGAGAGGATGCGGCTGCATATTCGAGAGCACGGACTCTTTTCAAAGGTGGTTTTCTTGTTTTTGTTTGGTTTTGTTTGCTGTGTAAGACACCTGAATTCTCACTTTCAGTCTGAGTTCTGTACATGTGGAAATTAAATTAGATTAGTATTTATTTAGTAAACAACTATTTTAAGAGTTGTCAAACCATCCTTCCTAAAAAATTTATGAGGCTGAAAATTTATATGGAATAAAAAAATTAAAAGGTTCACATATAAGTATGTTTTGCTATGTCAGATGATGATTTTAGTTTATGAGTTTTTAAAAAAATCTTTGAAGTGTATCAGCCCTTACAAGTTCACAAGATCTGGAGGATTAGGTCCTTCATTTGCATTTTTGTTTTTTTCTTTAGCTCAAAATAGATTTGATTAAAAAACAAAATTTGGCACAAGATTAATCCATAATAGTATTTTATTGCTTCTGTTACTTAAAAAATCAACCAACCAATAATGGTATGCTTCAAGGTGTGATTAGCATGTAAGTATACAACAGTTACATTTCAGATATGTCTCATTTCATTTTATTCTATATTCACCCATCGGGTTCCACATTTATGGAATAGTGTGTTGAAATTTTACAATTTAGTTCACTCTCCTTGCATTTATCAAAAACCCATAAATTTACTATTGGTGTTGCTTTTTGCCAAGTTGCAACAAATGAATCCTTATACTAGTATATATACACAGGTCTGAGGTCTAATTTATTGTAAAAATAAACAGGTTTGTATAAAAGTTCATCCAGTAGACATTTGAATTGTAAGAAACTTAAAGTTATGGTTGAAATGCTAAAATTAAGTTGCCACACCCTACCTCAGGAATGTATATTATAGGGTCCAGATTTTACACTATAAGACATCTATATAAGTAAGGATTACAGAAATCAGTACACTTCCTGTAATGTGTAATCTACTTGGAACATTGTTCTTTTTCTTTTTCTGTATTTTTAAATATATTTTTACTAGAGGCCCGGTGCACAAAAATTTGTGCACTGGTGGGGGAGGGGGGGTGGGGGGATGTTCCTCAGCCCCACTTGTGCCCTCTCACAGTCTGGGACCCCTTGGGAGATAACCACCTGCTGGCTTAGGCCCGCTCCCTGGTGGCAGATGGCAGGCCCGATCCCTCGGTGCCTGCCCTGCCTCCCCGGGTCGTGCACACGGCAAGGCCGATCCGGAGGTTGGGGTGCCGCCCTGGGTCATGCACACAGCAGGGCCGATCCGGGGGTTGGGGTGCCGCCCCAGTCCGGGTCGCACACGGGACGCCTGGACGGAGGCCAGGCGGGCCAGCGGATCGCTACTGCCCTGCCCGGCGGCCCTGGGTCGGGTCACACACGGGATGCCCGGATGGTGGCCGGGCGGGCTGGCCGATCACTGCTGCACTGCCCAGCCGCCCCGGGTCGGGTCACACACGGACGCCCACCACCCCGGGTCGCAGATAGCAGGCCCAGATGGCTGCAGGGCAGGCGGGATGGTGCTGTCCCGCCCTGCCTGAAGTATGCAAATTAGCCGCCATCTTTGTTGGCGGTTAATTTGAATATCACGCTGATTAGCCAATGGGAGGCGTAGCGAAGGCACGGTCAATTACCATGGTTGTCTATTATTAGATAGGATTGATTTCAAAGAGGATGGGAGAGAGAGAGAGATAGAAACATCAATAATGAGAGAGAATCATCAATCGGCTGCCTCCTGCATGCCCCCTATTGGGGATTGAGCCCACAACGCAGGTATGTGCCCTTGACCAGAATCAAACCCAGGACCCTCAGTCAACAGGCTGACCCTCTATCCACTGAGCCAAACCAGCTAGGGAGATTGTTCTTTTTCTTATAGTCTCTCTTGGTAGAAGAATTGACATCAGAATGGCTATTGACTTAGTTTTCTATAAATGACCAATTAATTTTTTCCCTGGACATGACTTGATTTTTTAATTGTTCACTTTGTTTTCTATAACATTATGGTCATAATTTAGTATTTCTTGAGCACAAGCTGAGAATTTGACAAGGTTCAAGACTAGAAGGTAAACTTGGTCCTTGGAATTATGATCTAAATTAGTTGTATACTTCAAAGACAGATTGTTAAAACATGTAGTAGATATATAAAACTCATTACCTGAAGAAATTGTGTCAACCATATGTATGTATTGGGTATATCTGTGAATTTTATACATGCTTAGCTCTCTAAATACTTGTCCTTTATTTTATTTACATATGAACATATGTGTGTGTATATACATATGCATATGTATATATATATGAGTTTATGCCCATACACACATGTGTACACATGTATACTTATATACAAATAAGAAAGGATGAGTATGTAGAGAATTAACCATGTGTATAGTTCACATATTTTAAATCACAAGTTTTACCTTAGTGGAAAGAACATGTATGAACATTGGCCTCTTATCATTCAAGGATCCACTGCAGCTCTATCGCATAAGGATGTAAATTCAGACACGTTATTTTAATTCCTACATTTTGTGAAGAGCCTGCTTAGGAAGACACCTTTAGGCATTTGATCCTAGACTGGCTCTAACTCCCCACCAACCTGCTAGGTAGGGTAGATAAAGTCTATATCTTACTGATGAGGACCTGAAAGGCCGGGCCTATCTTTTTTTTTTTTTTTTAATATATTTTATTGATTTTTTACAGAGAGGAAGGGAGAGAGATAGAGAGTTAGAAACATCGATGAGAGAGAAACAGCGATCAGCTGCCTCCTGCACATCTCCTACTGGGGATGTGCCCGCAACCCAGGTACATGCCCTTGACCAGAATCGAACCTGGGACCTTTCAGTCCGCAGGCCGACACTCTATCCACTGAGCCAAACCGGTTTCAGCTGGGCCTATCTTTTTTTATGTTGATGCCATTGTAAGCTAATCCCAGGCTCTCTCACAAAACATTCTTTCGTGCAAGATTAAATAATCACTAAATTTAGCATCATGTTTTTTACATGGACAAAAATGTGAAATGTGTAAAAAGAACACTTACCTGACTAAATTTGATTATCCAAAAGTCATGTTTTTCAGACTTTATACCCCTAACTGGAAAATAGTAGCATTGCCAAAATCACACATTACTAGAAGAGAAGTGGAATATCCCAATAATTGAACTAGTTAAATATAAAATACTTCAACTTAAAATTTTCTTTAGGAAAAGAATGATATTTTTAAGATAATTTTTTAGTGAGCTTAACTGTAAAAACAATAAAAATTATCGCCAGTTCAACTGATCAATTAATAAAAATGATCAACTATTAAAAGCAATTTTTAAAATCAAATATTAAGTGCTTTAAGAACCAGCATTCTCAATGTGGGAAAAGAGAAATATAATGTAATCCAGAAGTTGAATAAAACCCTGTAACCTTGAATTTAAATTAGAGATATCACTATGAATCCCCGATGTATATGGGTACATTCCTAGTGCTGTCCACTGGAAAAAAACAAGAAACAATGGTGAGCCCAGTAACAACGAGCACCTCTAGTACAATCTCCATCTATTATTTTTCACTCAAAGGAACTCGGGCTCCTTGGAGAAATTGCTGCCTCAGAGTTGGGGCAGAGAATGTATAAGAGGATGACAGAGCATGTCGTCAAACCAGAAAGAAGGGAAACTATCGAAGATTACTAGGCTCTTGCCTAATGGGCTTAGAAGCCAACTTGAAAAGGTTACTACTAGCCAAAGATGGAACAGTTTGAGCAACAATTAGAATAGTAATGTACTGAAATGCATCAAAAGTGTTTAAATACATGAGTTCACACAGATACCAAAAAACTGGTTGCCATAGAAGGAAACCAAATCATGATTTTGAAAATTGATAAAGGGGAGAAAGCCAAATATTTACCCTGTCTTTCCTATATATACTGTATTAGTAGATGAGGGGGTGTTTTTCTTTATACAAGTATCCCAGTTCATAAATGAAGAAAGGTTGGATGATAGACTATCACCATTTATAACTCCAAATAACTAATAAATAATCTGAATAAGTTGCCATGGATATTCCTGTGCATGTGTGAAAAGCATTTCTCTGGGACACACTCGAGGAGTGAGACTGCCGGGCCATAGACAATGCAAATGTTCAACTTCACAAGATGATCTCAACCTATCTGTTACTGTAGGTCTACCAAATTATACTCCAACCAGCAGTTTATAAAGATTTCCATTAGCTTGTCACTATTCTTCACATTTTCTATTAAGAAATGGAAGTGGCCTTCTCAATTTTCTATTAGGGAACCACCTCCTACTGTTTTCCCAATCCACATGGTTTTAGTGTGGTTAGCCTACTCCCCAGATGTACTCCCGGCCCAGCCCTGGCCCATTCCCCAGGCACAGGTCAAGAGGGAAAGGAGACTCAGGTTGTGCCTCCAGTTGGCCCAAAGAGACTTGATTTCACAATTTTTGTTGCTAAGTTTAAGGAAAAGGAACTTAATTTTTATTTTTTACTTTGGGCCTTCTGAGCTCAAAGAATGTATACTTACAGGTGCTGAAGGTCATGCGAGAGTGTGGATCAGAGCTGCCTGAAAGTAAATCCAACACAGAAAAAAGTAGAACCAAATGAGAGAGAGATCGGTTCTGGATCCAGCCCATCCCAGAAGCCAGTTAATGTTCCCTGGTTTCTTCAGGGATACGAGCCAGGGAGTAACACTCTCCACTCGGCACTCCTAGTCCTGACTTACCTATGATTTATTCTGCAAGTATTTATTACCCACACATGCTGGGTTTAAATGCACAGTAATGAACATACTCCATAAATGTCCACTTATTTTGATTTTTATTTAAATGATCTTGGTGTCGGAAAATTATAGTTTTATTCTCTAATAATCTTTAATGTAGATACTTATAAATAAACCAACAGTTTCAAACTTCCTCAGAAGCAGTTGGTCAAAATGTTTCTTCAGTACATTAAAAACATTAAACCAAAACTCTTATATTCTGGTACAAAATATGAAGAAGAGATAATGCCTATTGTGGAGTCATTTATTATATTACCTGATGAAAAAGATAATACAACTACAGAGCGGAAACCTCAGAGCTCCTAAAAGTGACAATACACACAAGCACAATATGTAAGAGAGAGAAAACAGGCATGTGTGCAAGTCCTAAGAGGAGATGCCCATATGTAGGAGAAATAATAAAGGGTGAAGCCTGGGGCAGGTCCTGATTATGTGGGGGTTGAAGCTTATTCAATTTGGGGGGCCCTATGCAAGCCAGGGGCCCTACAGACTAGGCTTCATTAGCTTCATGCCGAATATGCCTCTATAGGCGAGGTGCGTGTAGGTGTAAAAACCCAAGTTGCAGTTCAAGGCAGAGCAAAAAGTTTTAACTAATTGCAGTCTAGCGTATAGCTGAAAGGTGACAATTGTGTTACTAAATGGTTGATTAAAAAGACCAGCCCTGTTAGGGGGCCTCCAAGCTAAGGAGATAAAGTTTCATGGTGATGTAGTTGGGATCCTGAGCACATTTCTGAGAAGGAAAGTTGCATCATTTTATATATATATATATATATATATATATATATATATATATAGCCACTGGAGTTAGGATGAATTAATTAATAAATAAAAGGAGGCACTGGGGCTCCTAGGAATATTTTTAGCAAGAAATAATTTCATGGACCAGGAGGGAGACTACAGAAACTGAAAGGAAGGAAATGAAGCAAGCCCAAATGTTATTGAAGGAAATAGTCTAAATATTTGGGAGAAAACTGGACTTAAAGTTCTGCAGGCTTTCAAGGCTGAAGGCCAAGGAGGTTTGCAATGGATTTATGTTCAGATGTTATTTTTTTCCTAAAGTTGTAAGCTTCTTGTAGGTCAGGGCTTAAGGACTTAGGGTAATTTTGCACATTTTTTTTGGTAGATGCACATTTAGTAAATATCTAATATTATTTTCCTCCCCTATTCCAGTGCTGTGGTCTGAACGTTTGCATCTCCCCCAAATTCTTAAGGTGAATTCCTAACCCAATGGGATGGCATTAGGAGGTGGGGCCTTTGGGACGTGATTAGAGCCCTCATGAATGGGATTCGTGTTCTTATAGAAGGAACCTCAGAGGGAATCCCTCGCCCCTTCTACCAGGTGAGGGCGGATACAGAGAGAAGTCGGAAGTCTCCAGAGGCTCTTCACCAGCACCTGGCCATGCCCGAACCTGGACTTCCCGTCTCCAGAACTGTGAGCAGTAAGTTTCTGCTGTTTGTAAGCCACCGGATCAGCGGTGTTCTGTTCCAGGAGCTCAAACAGACTAAGATGTCCAGGAATATAGGGAATCTCGGGACTGTCCCCATCTGAGCTATCCAGGGGTAACACTAGGTAGCTTCTACCGTGATAATAGATGTGATGGATTCCACGGCTACACAGTTCAGAAAAGGAGCAGGACTGCGAACGTGACCAAGGGAAACGAAGCCAGCTTCCCGGTGAACGGGGTATCTCCTTGTCTCCACGTTCAAAGCTTGAAAGACTTCTGTGGCCTCAACTCAGTTATAGCCCGCCCGTGAGTAAGCGGCCGCCTAGAAGGAAGCAGAGGAGGTTGGTAGGCAGTTCATCTCACCTGCAACATGGGAGGAAATGAGATTCCCCACCTTTGTGTGCAGAGCAAAGAAAAGGATTGGACACTGGATAGCAATGACAGCCAGGCATTTCTCCGTGGCTAGTCTTTCTTTTTTTAAATTAATTTATTTGTTGTTGTTGTTAAGCCTCACCTGAGGATATTTTTCCCATTGATTTTTAGAGAATGGAAGAAAGGGGGAGAGACAGAGAGAGGAAAACATCGACGTGTCTCATCGGTTGGTTGCCTAATGCCAGAGCCTACAACTAAGGTAGGTGCCCTTGACCGGAATCGAACCCGGGACCCTTAAGTCCGCAGGCCAATGCTCTATCCGCTGACCCAAACCGGCTAGGGCTCCATGGCTATTCTTGAAAAATGTATAGGATTTCAAAACTCATTTAAAGGATTGAAATAATCTAGTTTGGGCCAAGCCTTCCTGAAAAAAAGGCTCAGACCATTTCTATGATTTACTCTTTTCCCTTCAGAAACCCAAATCCACCCTTGGAAATACTGAAAAGACCGAGTGTGTCCAACCCTAGTTTAGTCACTGATTTCAGTGATGGGAATGTGAACACAGAAATCTGAGGTTACTGGACAGTTTTGAGAAAACCCTTGAGATATAAAGCTGCTTTCTTTTTTCTTCTTTTTTTCCAAAAGCTGCTTTCTGGTAGGATTTAGTTCAATCACTATGAGAGATTGGGCACTGTCTAGGAATAGGAAAGCAGGGATTCAGTGAAAACTCATTTCAATTCTCAATAGTCTGATTTTGGGTTTTTGTTTTGTTGTGTTGTGTTTTTGCAGTTTCTCTGCTTTGAACCCATAAACTAACCAAGCGGGCAGTTTCATAAAGCGGAGTGTACATAAATCTCAGTAACAGGAAACAGACCACTAGGGGGGATTGTTAAGCCATTTGTGCAAAAAAGAATGACTCTTAACTTTGGAAAATGACTGCCGTTTCATTCCTTTAAATTGTCATTAGTCAACTTCAAGCAGGCGCAGCAGACCAGACCTGGAATTCAATCTTTGTAAGCGAACTCCTATCTCCACCAGAAGCTATCAAATGCCTGTAAACATCCCTTTCTTGTTTTAATTGCGAGAGGATTAATGCGGGCTTTGAAGGAATAGCTGTTCCCACTCGCTACCTGCCTCCAGAAGCAGCTGTTCCCACAGCATCTGGCAGGTGCAGCCCAGAAGCCGGGCCCTGCCCTTACCATGGAGCGGGCGGTATATTTGCAGAGTCCAATGTGTGTTCAGCCCTGAATTAGTCAACGTGGTTATCTAAATTCTCCTAAACCCAAAGCCTAACAAGAAAATCGCAGAGTAATTCCCCCACAATGATTACAGAGGGACGGGGATCAGAAGGGAATGCAAGAGGCCAGACTAAATGAAGCATTTTTCAGACAAAGAGGCAGAACTCTAGGAGAGAGAGAGAGAGAGAGAGAGAGAAAGAGAGAGAGAGAGAGAGAGGCTAAAATGCACATGTGGGGATTGTTTAAACAAAATGCCAGTATTTTTTTAGAATTGCTTCTCCAGTGGCGAAGATAGCTTGCATGTCAATAATCACTTTCAAATCAGTGACTAGAACTCGCTCCCATCACACCAGGCTTGGTGTCTTGGAGGATGTGTTTGGGAAAGTCAAGAGAAGAAGGGGCTGGGGGTGGGGCGGGGTGGGGGTCGGGGGGAGGGATGGGACAGTACATCCAAAAGGCTCTCAATTGTTTCAGTCATTAAACACCAGTATTTAATTTGAGTTTAGTCATCCCGGGTATTATTATTTGGGCCAAAGCAAAAAAGAGAATTAAATAAGTATAATAAAAGAGTGAGGAGGAGCCAAGCTGCTTTGGGCAAAGAAGGGTAATAAAGGAGTGTTTATAACTGCTGGATGGTGGAATATACTTCCCACCCCCACCCCCTGCCGAGAAGAATGTCAAATTCTGTCCCCCTTTTTCCCTCGTAAAGCATGCTAAAAGGAAAATTCTTCACAGAATCTTAAAGAACTTTCTTGACACAACAGCTGCAAAATCTATTTTCTAAACAAAGATTTATACATATTTATATGAGCTTAATCCAGATTTTTTTTTTAATAAATCATCCTCAGAACTGCAGAGGTAAACTATATGTAAATACCTCAAGTAATAGGCTTGTAGTGCAAATCACATCATTTTATCTTCAATTTTGCATTCGTTTTTCTGGCTTAAAGGTGCATCAGAGATATGCATTTTAGCATATTCAGAACACGGGGCGTGAAATTAAATGTTTGACAGAGTGAGAAAAATATACAGACTTTGGAGATGCCTTAAAAATAGTAATTTATGCAGATCTAGAGGAGTGAAATCATTTGCAATGGAGTGACCCTCTCTCCAGGAATTTTGTGCTCAGTGTTCTTCCCTAATCTCCTGCTGTATCTTCATTTTTCATTGAACTAGCCAGTTTTCTGCGGCGCCGTCTTGTAGATAAGGGGAGTGCTAAAGAAGAAGAAAGAGGACGCTCGGTGGGTCCGTTTCCATTGCACTTTTACCCAAGGCAATGGGCAGAATTTAACGGATTCCTTCCAACATATGTTTTTGCCAGATAAGTAAACAGTGTGTGTCGGAAATGAAAAAGCATTTGCAATTTAATGACATTACAGCTCTCAGCTTAGGCTGGCGTGCTGCGAGGCGAAAAGCAGAAAAAGAGAGGAGAGTAGAAAGAGAAAAAGAACAAAGTTCATCTTCCCTTTTGTGCATTTTTATCAGGGAAAATATTACTTCTTTCCCCCTCTTGTTCTCTTTCTCTTTCTCGTCTTTTGGCTTTTTTTGTCTCACTCATTTACATTTTTCTTCTTCTCTGCCTTTCTGTCCTCTGTTCACTTTTAGCTTTTCCTTAGATTGCCACCGACTCATTTCTTTTTTCTCTCTCCATTGTGCCTCCTTATTCATCTATTTTGGCCATTCAGTTTTACCTTATAAGAAGCTGTTTATCCCACAATGTATCCTTTCTCCTGCGTTGTACTCCTAGTGCTATAGCTCATCGTCAACAGGATTGTCGGAGGGATTATAACGTTTCATTTCAAAGCACCACAAATCTGCTCTCTTGCCTTCGGTCCCTGCTCCTGTTTCATCTGATACTTGTCATTTTATTTCACATTCATTGCAGTCTTTAGTTTCACACCCAGACTTCACAGCACCCTGATGTCTAACCACTGACTCTCACTGTCTTTGCATTGCATGCTGTTTCTGCCAGGCTCTGGGAACTTAACCTAGAAATGACAGCGCCATTCTCTCACGCCCTTGGTCAGGCTCGGACGGGTGTGGACAGTGACTCTGTGGTCAGAATTGGTTCTTCCGATGCCTGATGGCCAGGACGAGGTGTCCTGTCGTGGATGCTTGTCATGGGCCATCTTCCAATAGAAAATGAGACCTACTCACCGCAGCTGCATTTGCTGCTATTTTTCCTTTGTGTCAAGGTGATGACTGAAATGCATGTACACTGGACTTCGTGATTGTGTAACTGAGTGTGCATGTGTGTGTGAACTGACTATGTGACAGGTGTGCACAGGAGGTCATGTGGGGCTGTTCAACGCGGTGTACAATAGGTCTCTGAATACAGGTGTATAGGAAGACATGACTGTCTTTACTTCAATTCCAGGAGTGAAAGTTGAATGAAAAACTGTTCTTCCCTCCCCACTGAGGTCCAGAGCATTTTGATTTCTAGGACTATTTTGACTGCATCTTTTATAAGTAAGAATACAATTTCCCACCCTGTCTCCCTTTTGTGACAGCCTAGTTATGTGACTCCGGGACCCCATTTAGGAGTAAGGAATGTCCCTGAGTCATTTTTGCCGCCTTTAGTTGTCAGTCTGTCGATCTAAGCAGTTCCTGAAAGAAACAACTTTTAACATGAAGATTAGGACTCATCTTTGCCTTTTTACTTTTGCAAAGCCGGTTCCCATTATTCCTGATCCTGTTATCATGAGCATTTGAATATTAGTGCTCCCGATGTTTAACATAAATTCCATTCCAAGAATACACTTGAAAGTTACTTGTTAACCTGCAGGTTGAGCATAATTGAGAGGCCCAGTAATCAAACTGCGAGTCCTATCACAGAAATTCTGCACAGACTTTAAAAAGATGCTTAAAGAAAATGCTCTTGTCTAAAGACATGTGCATGTTTTTACCATAAAATTACATCTTCCACATCTTCCAGATCCGGCACTTGGTAAGTAAGAAGAAAATCTATTTGGACATAAGAATGTAAAGTAGCTGGAGGTGGTAATTTAATCAACCGGGGATATATTTCAATGTTTTCCTGCTCTTCTAGGCATTAGCACTTTAAATTCATTATGTCGGTTTGACAGATATATGCAGCCTTAAGGATCTAAAAATGAAATCCTAGAAGTATAGCCTGCTAGAGGATATATATTGAACTTAAGAGATTAAAATGGTATAACCATTGCAACAGAATGGAACATATCGCTTTTCTCATTTTTCCCCCCACTAAGCATGAGTATTTTGCAGATGTAAAATACAGTCTTGTCTAATTATGAAACCTGGCTCAAGAGCCAGAGCTTCCTAACTTTTATACTGATAAAGTGGATAGTAGAAAGAAAATGTTGGCTTCACAGACAGTCTGAAGATGGAGAAATCTTCCATTTGGGATTTTCCATATCAATAATTTATTAAGGAAAATGACACAAGTAGTTACATGAAGCCTACTGTTAACAGGCAAGCATCATGCATGCTTTTCCTATTTAAGGCAAATAACAAAAGAGCCAAATTATAAAGCAGGTCTTAACATAACCGGAACGTTCAATCTACTATATCATTATGCCAATTTAGTAACGTTAATGATCTGTCGTATTAATTCATCATCCTGGAAAATGGGGAAGAGTTGCTATAATTAACTACATTAAGCCACAATTAAAAAGTCATCCAAGCTGTTGTAAAGATTCTGATGATGATTAGAGCGTTCGTTATATTACAAACCTTTCTGGCCACGTGAATTTTATCTATAAGACTTTGTTACAAACAGCCCCTCACTCCAAATTCAGATATGTCAAAGGAGCAGCCACCCACGGAGGTGGTGGCACTGAATAGACAACTTATCGGCCGTTTCCATCGCCAACTGCAGTTAAACACTTTCTTACAGGGAGAATCAGCTTTGAAAGAAGTACAACCTTTTAGCATATCTACTTTGGTTCCTTATGGGGAAGCTAAGACAGGCTGTCTAGTGAAATTCACATACGTCAGGCAGACTACTCCCCTGGGATTAGGGTCACCACTGAACGTCACATTTCAAACTGCACCAAATGATCATTTTGATGTTTTAAAATGGAGATCCTGTCATGTCTAAGCCTAAATCTGAGTTGCCTATCACCAGATGTCTCTAAGCTCTTAATTCTCTTCCCCACCTATTTGAAATCTCTACTGTGGATGGGAATCTTTAAGGCGCAGACAATCTCAGGTGAAAAGATAAACGGGGCCGTGAAAGGATGAGATGCAGCAAAGATGACAACTGATCCAGTCCAAAGGACTCCCTTTATCTTCGATGGGAAAAACCAGCTGGTGATAAAGGACTGTTTTCTCTTTTCCTGCAACTTCTCTTTACACCCTTGCCATTAATGATCATGAGTTCTTCCTTCCTAAAGCAACGTTTGGTAGGCTGCTATCTCTCTCTATTAAACACCCCCTAAGTGCATTTATACCCAGGGACTGTCATGGCTGTAGTAAGCTGAATGAGTGGGGAAGAGTAGGTAGTAGCTTGCATACACGTGTAACTGAAAGTAATTTCTGACAACTAAAAAAGAAAGCACATCACCAAATTGTTCTGAATAAGGGGCTAGGGATTTATATTTTCAAAGATTCATAAAGGACTACTGTATGTATTGCTGTGGCTGTGTTTCTTGCCTATTAAGTTTCAAGCCCCACTGCAAATCCAAAATTCCACCTGACAATATTGTTCAGCATTTGGTCAATAATTTCAGTGAGAAGAAACTGTACTGGGTCCCCCTTAGCAGACTTTTCCCCCCGTGTCAAGTGCCTTTCTATCAACATTATGGTATGTGCCTTTTTATTTTTAAAATATATTTTTATTCTCTATGATTCGAAAACTATTTTTCTGTAATTTATGTATGTGTTCTTGTTTATAAATGCCTGATTTAAAAACAGAATATAGCCCTAGCCGGTTTGGTTCAATGGATAGAGCGTCGGCCTGGAGACTGAAGGGTCCCAGGTTCGATTCTGGTCAAGGGCATGTACCTTGGTTGCGGGCACATCCCCAGTAGCGGGTGTGCAGGAGGCAGCTGATTGATGCTTCTCTCTCATCAATGTTTCTCTCTATCCCTCTCCCTTCCTCTCTGTAAAAAATCAATAAAATATATTTAAAAAAAACAAAACAGAATATATATACACATATATAATTTATTTCAGAGAAGAAGGGAGAAGGAGAGAGAGATAGAAACATCAGAGGATGAGAATCATTGATTGGCTGCCTCCTGTACACCCTCCACTGGGGATGAAGCCCGCAACCCGGGCATGTATCCTGACCGGGAATCGAACCTTGACCTTCTGGTTTATAGGCCGATGCTCAACCACTGAGCCATCCTGGCTGGGGGGTATGTGTCTTTTAAAAATGCATGTACACTCATCACTCTGATTTTGGCAGTGTGCCCACTGTGGGAAAAGTCTTGACCGCAGCATCAATGTAAATCGTTGATGATCTTAGCCTTCCTGATGTGAGTGATATTCAATTCCAACCTTGCCCCTCGACAGGACCCAACAACTTGTCCTCAGAGAAAAAGCTCTGTTCCATTCTTGTACCCAAGCAGCCAATCTAAACATCCAGCAAAAGACGAATCATTTCCTTTCATGGAATGCTGGAGGCTTTATGATGGCCAGAAAGGAGCCCCATTCAAAGGGGGGCCTGGTTAGGAAAATGGCAGTTACTCCGTCTGATAGGAGGAGGCTCCCAAGGAGCCTTTCTTCCCATAGATGTCGTTAGGAGGAAGGCAGCTCTCTCATATAACCCCTCTGGACATTGGACACACCTACCAAACCAAACCCACCTCCACGCCGCCTCGCCAGCAATTCCCACCAGGAAGCCTGATTGACCCTCCTTAGCAAATGATGTGTGGGATAGAGAGATGAAAAGACACAGTTTTGTAGACAAGTTTGCAAAAATCCTAGCATGAGCCTGGCCAAGATTTTGGGAAGGAAAGGATCTTGCTAGGTCTTTGTCCGTAGATGTACATGGGCCCATTTCTGTGCTTTGTATTTTGAGGATGCATCCGAGGATTCAAAAGGATGCCAGAATTGGGGTTCTTTCTCTGAGGCTCTCAAACACTTTCCACTCTATATGAGCTGGAATCCTTGTGAAAACCTGCTAAAGCAGTAGTTCAGCTAATGACTGCCATTAGTGTGTACACACACACACATACACACGCACACACGCAGAGAGAGAAACTCGTGCATTATGAACTATGTTGTAGGATTCTTGTTGTGAAAAGACAAAGGTCAGTCTGTCAAGCCTGCCTTTAGGCTTTTCTGAATCATCCTAGGGAAGGTGGCCAGTGTCCCCAGACCTGACCACTCTTTTTAGAATGCCTCTTCCTCTATACTTCCACCGATTCTTCTCCCTGTGTTTATGCTCCTTGTAGTTCACACAAGTCTTTGTTTGGTGAGCCTTCCACATAGACCAACAACCCCTCAAAGGCCTTTGTGCCCGTGTCTTATGTAGCACTGTTCACACAGTGAGCGCCAGTGTTTGTGAGTGAGAGCAAGTTACTAAGGGACAAGAGGAGCCCCTAGATGTGCTGTCTAGTAAGAGTTGCTCTAAGTTTTTCATTTTGTGTGATGTGGAGAGCAGCTACAGGATCAAGCCTCAGACTGATGAGAGGGCACGGTCTTCTTGTGGCAAAGGCACATATAAGTCCCAGCTTGGAGGGCAAAGTCCTCCCAGCACAATTATAGCCAAAGGCTATGGTTGTATGTAAGCTTGACCTTATAGTCCAATCTTGTAGCCCTGGGTTGCTGAGGGATGTGGGCTGCGGGAGGTACAGCAAGTGCTGCCAAAACAAAGCTTGATAGAGTTCAGAGAAGTGCAATAACAGGAAAGAAGCAGATTTGAAACTTGCAAGAACATTGTAAATATCTTGATCACTCCCTTGTTTTGCTTTGTGTGATCTGACTATAAAAATAAAGATTCAGCTTACAGGCGGGGTCACTGTGTCCTCATCCAGGTGCAGTGATCCACCTGTCCCCAACTATATTCTCTTGTCTGTTTTCTTTAATCCTTCACCGCCCCTCTTCAGGTTTACCATGGCTGTGCTGGACACAGTTCAGTGTGATTGGGGCCTTGATATTTTCATGAGCCCATAGTCCCAATGAGACTATGCTGAGACCAAGAAAAGTTCATTATCTGCCCAAAGCCACCAGCTATCTGGAGAAGCAATAACCAGTAGAAGTCTGCCCTTTACACTACATAACTAGGCAATCCATCTTTATTGGAACTCTTGACTTGTCAGAATCAGACTTTACTCATAGTCTTTAAAATCAATCATTTTTTTGAAGCTTTTGATAATTGACTTTTGATCAGTGGATCAGAAAGTGAGTAAGAATCAGTGTCCCCATGACTGTCTGCTGTAATAGCATCTTGTGTTATGTTGTCTAGGGTGACATTGCTTTCCTGTAACTCTCTGGATTCAGATGGTTTTGAACTCAAATATCAGCTCTTCACTGATCAAAATGGAGCTTTTAAAAAAACAACCTTACTAGCTTAGCATGGTTTCCTTTCTTTTAAACCCACATGTATTTAGACTGTTGCTCAATCCCCCTGTTCTGAGTTGAATTGTGTTCCCCCCAAAGAGGCCGAGGCCCTAAGTTCCAGTACCTGTGAATGTCACACCTTATTTGGAAATAGTATCTTTGCAGATGATAAAATTAAGATGAGGTCATTAGGGTGGACCTTATTCCAATACCATGGTGTCCTTAGAGAAGGGGGAAATTTGGACTGAGACAGAGGGAAGAGGATGTGAGGACACAAGGAGAATGCCATGTGAAGACAGAAGATTGGCACAATGCATCTACACGCCCAGAAAAGCCCACCTCCAAAAGCTAGGGGAGAGGCATGCAACAGATTCTCCCTCATGCCTCAGAGGAACCAAAGATGCCAACACCTGATCCCAGACTTTCAGCCTCCAGGACTGTGAGACAATACATATCTGCTGTTTAAGGCTCCCAATGTGTGGTACTCTGCCACAGCAGCATTAGGAAACTAATACAAGTCCCAAAGGGAATATGAAATGCAGATTTCCTTTTGTGGGTTACTGCATGTGGTTTTTGGTTTTTTTCTTTTACTGAAGGCAGTTTTGAAGTCAGAGGTCTTAACTGTATTTGGAGAAAGGCACCATTGGTGATCTTACATGGAAATAACATTTGCAATCCTTAGTTTGTAACTTCTCAAACTCTCTTTTTCAGAGATCTTTTTGAATTTCCTGTTATTTCTAAATATAATTTAATAAGTATCCCAACAATTTGTTTTTGCACTTGATTTTTAACCCTCAATGAATGAGTTATTTGGTGAATTTAATAAGGCTGTATTTGACCTTTTGTTTGAAAATGCTAGAAAATACTATGTGCAGCACATAGTAGGAGCTTTATCAATATTTAGATGAATTAACAGAAGAGGCACATATGCGCATATAGACAAGCCAAGAGACTTTGTAGCATTATTTAATTGTATATTAACAAAAAGCTACCACTAAGTGTTAATGAATTTGGAATACATGGTCAAATTTTTGACACTTGTACTCAGGTTTTTGGGGCATGTAGTGGGGATATATGTACAATGATATGATTTTTAAATTTATTTATTTATTTATTTATTTATTTATTTATATTGTCTCAAGTTTTACATATGTCTCCTTTTCCCCCAATTTACACCCCCCCACCCCCAAAAATTCCTACCCCCGGGCAGGCCCCCACCATCCCAGTGTCTGTGTTCGTTGGGTTATGCTAATATGCATGCATACAAGTCCCTTTGGGTTGCTCTCTAACCCGCCCCCCACCGCCCCCTGCCATTTGTCTCTGCATCTATTTCTGTTCGTTACAATGATATGAATTTTAACACCAAGTTGAAAATTGTAAAATAGAATCTAGTGTCTTTATTCGCCTCCAAGGTCTGCAAAGGCTAGATTATATGTTCTCCTCAGAGAGGTTTGTGTGAGAATACCTATTGGGGCTGAAGTGTACAGCTTTTAATAGGTGAGAGCTGAGTCACACCCCTCTGCAGGGCACCTCAGCCTGCAAGACAATATGTTTCTCCAGACAGCAGGCGTCTTTCAGGCCCCTGCACCTACCGTGACGGACTCAGCCAGTTCACGATGAAATAGCCAAGTGGAAAGCAGAGATTGAACATATACATGCTTTATCCACTAAAGCTTTCTTTAAGCTTGTCTTTCAAGAAAATAAGCACATCTTTCTGGAGTTTGCAGTTCATATGCTGGCTGAGAATGCTTCTCAGATTTTTATATTAATTGAAAACTTATCATATTAAATTGAAACTAGCCTCTGACTGGTGTGCTGTAAAACTTTGCTTTAGGCAAAATCAAAGGTATGAAAGAATGATACCTACAAATCATGAAAAAATCTTGGGCTTCTGGCTGTCCAACCTCAACTCACCCATGCTCCCTTCCATTACCTCGGGGCAGCCACCTCACCTTCTCCACAGTGGCCACACCCTCTCACCTGCTGTGGGCTCAGCTGCCCACCTGGGATTGCCAGATAAAATGCAGGATGCCTAGTTTAATTCAAATTTCAGAGAAACAACAGAACTCATATGTGCAGAAACCAGATAAGTAGTTGCCAGAGGCAATAGGTGGGGGTTGGGAGAAATGGGTGAAGTTGGTCAAAGGGTATAGGCGTCCAGTTATAAAATAAATAACTCCTGGGGATGTACTGTACAGCACGGTGGCTATAGTTCATAATACTCTATTGCATATTTAAAAGTTGCTAAGGGATTAGATCTTAAGAGCTCTCATCACGAGGAGAAAAAATTGTAAATATGTCCAATGATGGTTGTGAACTAGACTTGGTGTGGTGATCATTTTGCAATTATACAAATATTGAATCTTTATGTTGTACATATGAAACCAATATAATGTTATATGCCAAGTATATCTCAATTAAAATTTTTTAAGAGAAACAACAAATACTTTTTTAGTGGGAGTATGTTCCCAATGTTGTAAACTTATACTAAAAAATTATTCATTGTAAATGTTGTAAACTTATACTAAAAAATTATTCATTGTTTATCTGCCACTCCTTCCCTAAAAAATTATTCATTGTTTATCTGCCACTCCTTCCCCACCTTATTCATCACCTGGCTGCCTCAGGTTCAGTCTTCAGGTGACTTAAATGTCACTTCCTCAAAGATGCCTCCTGAAGGCCTAATCTAAAGTAGGCTATTATTATTCTCCTTCAGACCACCCCATCTCATCCACATTAACTTGTAACTATATTTTTATGTTTATTTGATTCAAGACTCTCTTCCCCATGAAGGCAAGGGCCATGTCTCTTTTGGTTGCTGTTACAATACCCAGTGTCTGGCATGTACTACACATTCAATAAATTTTAGTTTATTCAATGGATGAATAGGGAATGGAAAGTCTTTCTCTTTTTAAAATAAAAAATATATATATTTTATAATTTTTAAGTGAAAGTATATTTTTATTTGGTAGAATAGCTGATTATTTAGCAAGTTTACCAAGAAAATGAGATTCCTTAGGAAGTTAATGAAATGTTCACAGAATAGTTGGGAGTAGTATTAAAGTACTTGAGATCATGTATTATGTAGTTACATGTTATAAAGTAGATGTTCAAAGAATTGTATCTCAACCATAGCTTACTGTAATTCAAATACTTTTGCTGGTAGAGCTGCTGTTTTTTCTAGGTGGATCTGAATAGAAAGGT
>NW_005871112.1:1734178-1765121 GCF_000147115.1 Myotis lucifugus | reverse complement strand
ATAAAGAACTAAGTGACCAAAATGGATTATACTTTTAGAAAAAAAATAAACACACACACACACACACACACACACACACACACACACACACACACACACACATATATATAAAATAGCTTTATATATACCAAAGATTTTCACATACTGCTTATAGCTCTGACAAGGTGAATATTTTCTAATTGAGAATCCAGTATCAAATTCTGACTGACTGATGTGTGGGGGTTTTCTCCTATTTAATGATCCATTACTAAACGTTGGATCACAGCTGTCACTCTAAGAACAATTTTAGCACAAACAGGTTAGGGTTGGATCAACTCAGATGAAATGAAGAGAATGGTTGGACCAACCATTTAGATGGGATATAGGCATGAGTTTAATTTACTGGAGGATGGTTCAATTTCACTTCTTTTTAGCTTTGTAGCCATGTGACCAGAGCTATAAATTGGATATCATTCAACAGTTGCAATTGTACATATTTTCCTTTTTTTAATAATGCCCAAACCAACTGTCAGATAAATTAAAACCTCCTATTTTTCAGGATAAGGGCCTCATCATTGATTCTACCCTGTTTTATAGTTGTTGTTTTTTGTTAAAATCACAAGTTCATACAGTAAAAGATAGGAGTATATGTATTTAAAATTTTCAAACATTCGCACTTAAACTTTTTCATTTTAGCTGTCAGCCTCTATCCAATGTAATACTTTAATGAAATATAAGTAAGGAAAATTGTGAATGTCATATAGTAAATGTTGGCTATTTAGTACTTTCTGTAGAATATATATAAAATAAAAGATAATATTTGGCATGAAGTATGCTAACACACGCTATTTAAGATTAGATTTGTTTTACCATAATCTGAGGTTCATAGAGAGATGGGGAAAGTAGATCTACAGTTATGAGTACACGAAACAAAGTTTATTCTTGCAATGTTATTTATTAACTAGAGACCGGATACACAAAATTCATGCAAGAGTAGGCCTTCATGGCTCCAGCTGCCTTGCGGCTCCCCCTCCCCCAAGTAGCCATTCCAGAAGGTCATTCCAGAAGGTCATTCCGCCATCTGGTCTAATTAGCATATTATCTCTTTATTATATAGGGTTATTGTATTATTTTTCTTGCCAACAACTACAAACTTACTTTCTAAAATAGGCAAAATTCCGAATCTGTATTTTTATTTTCTAGTATTATGCTTCTATGGCACACATGCATTTCCCCCCAATATTCATCCCAAATGCAAAACACAGTAAAATATGGTGGTGGTGTGGTTTTTGTTCACTGAGGATCTGTTTCAAAATTCCAAGACAAACTTGAAAAGAAGTGCATCCACTTGCTGAGCCAAAGCTGTCTCGTTCGTTTGTGTATTGCTTTGTTTCAATTTTGGGGAGACAGTTGTGGAGACTCCAGGGTCTGTTACCTAATCATAAAGAGGTCTGTGGACAGGAAAAATTCAAGCACAAATAAAGGCAGAAAAATATTCAAGGCTACATGATATTTTTCACATTTTTTAAGCAAACAGTTTGGCTGTTTTACAAAATAACCTCAAAGCCAATGATCATACTTGTTAGGTGTGATGGGGGACATTCCAGTGGTCTTCCCAGCCTGGACACATCAGTAAGTGGCCTGACAGCACAGGAGCACTGAGAAGGCCAGCGTGACTGCTCTGGGTCGGCATCTTTGTCAGGACAGTAAGCTGCATTTGGTGCAGGATTCCATGTGTCTTTCTTTCCAAGTTGCAAAAGATAAATGGAAGTCTTCTTTCAGCAGTTGCCACAACCTGAAGGATATCCTAAAGCTTTGCTTTGTAACTTTTAACATCCTGAGGATATTTTTCCCATTGATTTTTTTTTATTAGAGTGGAAGGGAGGGAGGGAGAGAGAGAAAGAGAGAAGCATGGATGTGAGAGACACCTCCACTGGTTGCCTCTCTCACAAGCCTGAATTGGGGCTGGGGATGGAACCCTGCCACCCAGGTACCTGCCCTTGACTGGGAATGGAACCTGCAAGCCTTGGGTGTGGGAGGCCAATGCTCTAACCAGGAGCCACACCAGCCAGCGCTCTATTTACTTTTTTGGTTATTATGTCCAAGGGTCAAATTAGGTAACATACTTAGTAGAGTTTGTTCAAGGAAGTTAAATAGCATTTTGACGTGTGTGTGTGTGTGTGTGTGTGTGTGTGTGTGTGTGTGTTTCAAATCAATAGCTGAGATGCCTGCCTATGTAAGATGTAGAAACTCAGAGGAGTGGTGTGTGTGTGTGTGTGTGTGTGTGTGTTTCAAATGAAGTTCTTATGTGTACCAGGTTACATTTAGCAGACAAGAACTTTTTTTTTAAATTTTGTTTTATTACTTAAAGTATTACAAAGAGTATTACATATGTCTCCTTTTTTTTTCTCCCCTTGACCTTCCCCTGGCCTCCTATACCCCCCAGTGTCTTGTGTCCATTGGTTATGCTTCTATGCATGTATACAAGTCCTTCAGTTGATCTCTTACCCTGCCCCCACAGACAAGTACTTTTACTTGTAAAACATTCTTTAACTTCAAGAAGAGGAGGCATTGTTATTCTTTGCAAATTAGCAAATAAATTTAATGTGACTGGTGATATTGTTTTTGCTGAAACTAAATGGCTATTTGCAACACAATTATGTGCTCACTGCTCTTTTCTTAATATAATTTTTGATTAGCAATACATTCACATGGTTCAAAAGTAAGCAATATAACAGAGTATAGAGTGAACAGTCTTATTTCTGTCTCCTTGCACAGCATTCCCAACCCTTCATCCATACCTCTTTTGTTTTATTCCAGAATTTTGAAGATGTTCTTTACACATCATAACACATCAGCACTATTGAAAACATACATAGGTGGAAAGAAATCAAATTGTGATTAAAAAGTAGTGGTTGAGCCCTAGCCGGTTTGGCTCAGTGGATAGAGCAGTCGGCCTGCGTACTGGAGGGTCCCGGGTTAGATTCTGGTCAAGGGCACATGCCCGGGTTGTGGGCTCCATCCCCAGTAGGGGGTGTGCAGGAGGCAGCCAATCATTTTCTCTCATCATTGATGTTTCTATCTCTCTCTCTCCCTCTCTCTTCCTCTCTGAAATCAATACAAATATATTTTTTTAAAAAAGTAGCAGTTGAATCTTTGAATTTCCTGGTTCAGTTCACTTGACTAGTTTTAGTCTTTTGATTCCTAAATTAGGATTCTTTGTTAAAATATTTAAAATTATATACATGTCTATATGAACTTAAAGTAATCATTTTCAAGGGAAAGTTAAATGAACAGTTAGGGTTGTTTAGAAAGTTTTGAAGTGGGATTTTTCTCACTAGGTGGCGCTCGTGTGCTTGGAGGTCTTGGAGGGAGTTGCCCGCTTTCTGCAGAAGCACAGTTCGCCAATTAGCACAAAGTTGCCATGGAGACCTGCAAGGTCACTAGGAGGGAAAGACCTCCATATTTTCTCTACTCATAATTCTCCACTGCGTAATATAGGGGCCTTCCAAGTGAAGTGAACTTGTAGTTTCCTCTTTAGACTGGGCGCTGTATTAGGTTTGTACCCAGGGAGGAAAAGGTCAAGGCAACTGTTACTTTGACCTGGGGGAGGGGAGGCGGGTAAAAGGTAAGGGAGGGGAGCCCTGGGAAAATTCAACTGAAACTATTATAGAAAAGTCCCCATTAGTGATCTGGAGGATGTTCTCCCACTTTCTCTGAGGACCTTAATGTCCATCCAACAACAGAGCTTTTAAACATGCTTTGTCAGTATTATCTTCCTTAGGCATTGACGTGTCCTCTCTACTATAAAGGGGCCAGAGTGCTTTATCCTGTCTGATTCTCACCCCCTCCCCCATGAGACAAATAGAACAATACAAATGTGCATAACATATTAATCTGGGTGTTTGCATTTACCACTCAACCCTGTCAGAAAGTCAAGAAGAGCAGCAGGCAACAGGGGAAGAGAAAAAAATGTAACCAAGATGGAGCAAAGTTAGAAATACACTAGTTCACTTTTTATTCAATATATTTGATTCTGCAAGAATTATTTTTTATGCATTAATTCACCAGGCATTTTTTGCACACCTACTATGTGCCAGGCACTATGCTGTTTGCCCTAGATGCAAAGGTAGATTAGACTATATCTGTGTTTAAAACCTGATGAGAAAATGAACTCTCATCTAGAATTTCTCTGTCTTAATCAAGCTTCCACCGTCCTCATAGGAATTACTCTGACTCAGCTTCATGTCTTTTTATACACAACTCTCTTCCACATCAAAATCTCTCAAATTTACCTCTTTTAGGACACCTTTTAGTGCGGATTACTTTCTTAAGCCATGTACTCTATTGGATTCTGAATGTGTAATTTGTAAATGTTTACATGTCGCATTAACCTGGGGACAACTTCAAGTCATGTGCATGTCGGTTCACTTGCTTGAATGATTTTGAGCTCTGAGAACAATGTCTACTGGATCTTTTGTACACAAATTGTGACTTTGGGTCTCATTGACTGAAATACTATTTTTAATGTTTTACTGGGAGCAACAAAGAAAAGCCTATTGCCCTAGCTGGTTTGGCTCTGTGGATAGAGTGTCGGCCTATGGACCGAAGGGTCCTGGGTTTGATTCCAGTCAAGGGCACATGCCCAGGTTGCTGGCTCGATCCCCAGTAGGGGGCATGCAGGAGGCAGCCAATCAGTGATTCTCTCTCATCATTGATGTTTCTATCTCTCTCTCCTTTTCCCTTCCTCTCTGAAATTATACATATATATATATATATATATATATATATATATATATATATTCTAAAAGCCTATTGCAGAAGACACTTTGGGAAACAGGGTAAAAGCAGTTCAATGGACATCAGCTAATTTGGGAGGGGAGGTTCCTTCAAGTGTCAGCTGTCCAGTAGGGACACAGGTAACATGGGAAAGCCTCTGGCTTGTGCCCAGGGTCATGCCAACTATTGTGATGATTGCACCTCTCACCTCCAGAAATAATGTTAATGCACAAGTGGTGTTCCTCAGTAAATATTTTTTAAAGAAGAAGAAAAGAGGAAAAAAAGAAAGAAAGAAATCCCAACATCCTCAACTACCTGGTATAGTTTATCTTATGAAGATTTTTTTTTCATGGTTCTTTCCCAAAAGTGGAAGGAAAGTGGGGGAAGACAGTGCCATAAGGAAGATTTTCATTCCTGTGATGATGGCATGTGAGATTACGGAGTGCCTGATCTGAGGACTCCACCGTGACAAGGAGAAGGAGTACTTACTTACCTTCTGCAAGGATGCAGTGAGTGGAGGTGAAGTATAAGAGTGAAAGGCCCTGGAGATGCAGTGCACTCCTGGCTATCGTAGAGCAGGGAGGACACTACCTCTTCAGGACAAGGTACCTACATTCTAATTGGAACTAAAATGCAAAGGAGAGTCGGGAGAATCGCCTGATGCTTCTCCATGCCCTGTGTACTGTGCCTTACTCCTATGTGAGTAAATGCAAAGAAGGGCAGAGCTGCACATTTCCAAACACTTAGATGGAAATTACCGCATTTTTCCGTGTATAAGATGCCCCCATGTATAAGACGCCCCCTAGTTTTCCAGCCCAAAATTAAGAAATCAATTATTTTAAACATAAAACAGAACACATCTGTATTTAGTAATTACCCCAGGTAATGTTTACATACCAGTACTATGATATTATGCAGCATATCACTTTATTCAGCCTCTGTTGCATCACTGCTCTCTTCTTCATCACTATTAGTTCCAGACATATCAGTTTCTTCAACTTCTATTGTATCACTGCTGTCTTCTGAGTCACTGTCTATATATGTGAGACCATCCTCATAAACTGATGGCATTTTCTGAGCTAACTTTGTTTGTGTTCTCATGGCCAACCCTTCTCTCCTCATGAATTGAAGCACCATATTGCCTTTCTAAAATCAACAATGTTCATTTCACTTGCAAACATTCTTGCCTGACATTGAATAAGCTTGGTTGACACACATAAGCCACTCTGGTGCTGCTCCATATTCCAAGTCTTAAGCCTCTGCTCCAAGTTTGCCCATTTTGCTCGTTTTCCTCTTAAGGCCTTCTTCCTTTTTGGCATCTTAAGAAGTTGTTCTTCCTGTTTTCTCCACTGTCTGATCACACACTCAGTGGGAGGAGGTCCAAACAGTCTCTCTGCAGCTCTCCATGCTCTTTTGCATAGCTGATTACATTCATTTGAATTTTGCAGAGTAAGACAATCGCTTACCGGTATTTATCTTTTTATTTTTTGACATCTTTATGGGCTCAGAATGCTCCAGTCCCTGTTTCATCTGCACACTCTCCACATCCACCTCCAATTACGGCATCAACTGACGTCAGTAACAATAAGGCTCGTGATTGGAGGAAACCTGTTTGACAAAGTATGGCAGCTACGCACCTGTGCGGCTCCGTCCGAGGCTGGGCTGACTTCCGTGTATAAGACACCCCTTGATTTTCAGTCTAATGGTTTTAGAAAAATTTAGCGTCTTATACATGGAAAAATGCAATATAAATTAGGTGATAACACAGTTGTGCCTGCTTTCCCTTCAGCCTCTCCACCATTCTACAGCTGTGCACAAAGAGTTCCTCCATTGTATCCCTTAGTCCTTAGGGATGGAGAATAATACAGTTTTCCCCTACAAATGATTTCCCCCAGCATTTCTTTAACTTTATCTTTTCAGGATGGTTGACTCTGAGCACCCAGTCACACCAAATAAATCTCCTTTATAATCTGGCATGCCAATCACCCATATGAGTTGTTCCAAATAAAAAAGACCACCATGGACACACTGCAGCAGTTATTTCCAATGGCCATCAAACTCCAAATATCTTATAACCAAATCATATCATAATTGGTATTTATTGGGGATGGCAGGCAGCAAGTAGTGATGATTATAACAAGAGAAAGATGTGTCTGGAACAATTTTTTATCTTAAGACACATAGTTGAAGTAGAAAACACAAGCACTTCAAAACTAAATGCAAAGAAGGGCAAAACTACAAGTAATGTTAGGCCATGATGTGGGGCATTTAATGTTCTAGGAGCTCTGAGGGCGAACAATTGTCCTGGGAAGAAGGCTCACAAGAGGCAGAAGATGTTGACATGGGTCTCAAAGAATGAGCACAAATCTCAGTGAGAGGCTGGAAAAAACATTTCTAGTGGATGAATGGTGGAATGAACACAAATCTCAATGAGAGGCTGGAAAAGAAACCATTTCTGGTGGCTGAATGGTGTGATTTGACTGGTTTGAGTGGAGTCTACGAAAACTGTGGGGAAGGTGCAGGCAATTACCAGAAATGTGGATTGAAGCCAGATAGTAGAAGGAAACTAAGGCACTTGGATTTTATCCTGGTGGTAATGAAGAGATAATGAAGATTTTTAATTAAGGGTTTGGCATGATTAAATGGTGTTTTAGGGAGATTACTGTGGCAGCAGTGAATTGGAGGGGGAGAAAGAAGTAAGCGATTAGTTAGGAGGCTATTATAATCCGCCAGGCTGGAAGCAGCAGGGGGTCTGGGGGCAATGGGAATTGAAAGGAAGGGTGGAGTGTGGGAGATAATGCAAGGGAACACCCAGTAAGCCTTGGAGACTCAAGGAAATTTGGGACAAAGGAAAGAAAGGTGTTAGCAAGCATTGGTTCCACAGATGGTGATGGGAACCACTTGGAAACAAAAAGGGAGATTGGAGCATTGATTAGAGTAATTACAAAGCATCCAAGTCCAAATGTCCAGAAAGGTGGTGATGGGAAGCTGAGGCTCTGGAGGGCAGTCAGGCTAGGGCAGTGGTCGGCAAACTCATTAGTCAACAGAGCCAAATATCAACAGTACAACGATTGAAATTCCTTTGAGAGCCAAATTTTTTAAACTTAAACTATACAGGTAGGTACATTGTTATTAACCTAATTAGGGTACTCCTAAGGCTTAGGAAGAGCCACACTCAAGGGGCCAAAGAGCTGCATGTGGCTCGCGAGCCGCCGTTTGCCCACCACGGGGCTAAGGGACTGAACTTCTGTCTTTTATAAGTCAACCTGGTTTCTTTCCCCAGAAAGAACTGAAATTCAATGACTAAGCAATTATGATAGAATGTGCATAATTTGGGGATGTGTCCCTACGTATCAATAGGAAGGAAGAATCCAGGTCATTCTTTGAATATTTTAAACTTCTGGACAAATACTTTTTAAATCAGTCACCCAAATATTTCAAATGAATATTTTTTAAACCTAAATTTCCCAGATAATATTCCCAAATGTTCAAATTCCTTCCTCAGGGAGGCTCAGGCTTAGTGTCTAATAGAGTTCAATTACAGAGTAATTTCCATGTTGAATGTGGTGGTGATTGCGCCATCTACGTGGAGCTCTGTAACTGCTGTGTGACTTCAGACGAATGGTACAAGAGCCCTCATAATCCTCGTAGGCCCTTTGCCTAATTCTCTCATGCAAATTAGAGGGAAGAGAGGCTTCCAGATTTCATTTATCAGGGAAGTGCATCCTTCTAGCAAAAGGAATCAGCAAGAAGAGTCACATGTGTCCTGTAATGTGTGCCGCCTAACTGGTGGCACATGGCCACTTGGAATTCCACCAGACTAAATGCCAACTGGCCCTTCAGAAAGTAGAACGTTATGGATCAAAATATGGCCATGGTAGAAATAAAACAGCTTTGTACTTCACAGACAGCGGTGTGGACTCAGCTGCCAGAATCAATCCTCCCCACAGGATGCAGATCTAGTGGTCATTGTCTGAGACTTGCAATGAAATTCAAGGGACCAAACACATCGCTGGAATCAGCCATTATTTGAAAATCAAGGGGGAACATTTTTAAACCTGAAAACCAAGTACTGTTTAACAATTGGCTTCCAAATCTAGCAGAACGATTCCTTTTAATTCACAGACGTACTTGAGTAGTGCTTGCCCTCGCATGAGACTTACAATGGGGAATTTGGAGGCTCTGTTGTCATGTGTGAATTCAGAAGCTCCACGGTGTTTTTGATGCAGGGGAGTCTCAAGAGCAGGATCCCTGGCTGGCGGGGGAGTTATAACCACCATGGCTGGTTATCATCTGGCCACAAAGAACTTAAAATCCTACCCGCTGATTCCATCAGCAGAACTTGTACTTGCCCTCCTCCAGAGGAGACCTCCACTGACTGCCCCAGGAGACTTTGCCAGCACCCTGAGTCATTTCTATTCAGACTGGGGAAGTGGGGATGTGAGAGTCTCCCCTACAGAAGAAGAGCTTTAACCAAAGCTGGACTCAACTCTCCAAGACCCCAGGAAACTTGGAAGGGAAATTGAGATCTCTCAGGCCTCACCATCTCCCCACCCCCAATCCTCTCTTACCCAAGAAGCATCTGAATTTAGCAAACACTCAACATTTTCAATCCTCTGCATGAAATTATAGCAATGAACAAAGAATCCCACCTAGGAATTCTGCTTTATTTATGGTCAAACCTTTCTGTTGGTAAATAATAGATAATATTAAGTAATTAAGAAGTTACCCAGTCAGACTGGATCAGGTTAGGGAGGAACTCCATCCTCCTCCATGCCTCATAAGATAAGTTATCAGCAGAGCCTTTTCTCTGAATACAAGGTGATGGCATGAGATGACTTTTAAGGGCACTTCCAACACTGTGATACAATGTCTTTTGATTAAGATGAATGTACTTGCACACTGTGCTCTGTTCCATTGGTCTCTATGCAACCGAAACACTGCCTGCCTTTGACCTCCTGGTAATGGCCTCTGCCCTTGATTTTGGGAATGTCTGCTAGATGCTCCAAGCCCTCAAAAATAGGGGGAAACGCGTGTGCGCAAAAACATTTATTTTAAAAATTAACTGAGTTGATCCCCACTTTTCTGATGTACTTAGGATTTAACTTTCTTTATATAAAAAATAACTTTTAATTCCTAGTGTTAAAGTGCATCCACCCTTTTGCTTGCTAAAAATAATTCCAAAGCAACACATAGGAGGACCATTATGTAAAGAAATTTAATCTTGGCTAAATCAAGATAACCAAGGCTGATAGTTTGGTCTTAGTTCTCCTTCAGCAAAGAAAGACAAAGGTCAAAAATAATCTTTTTTCAGTTGTTCTCAGTTGAAAATAAATTCTGAATTTCTCTTTTATTAATATGTTGCCCTTTATTATGTGTCAGAAGTAGAAAGGGTAGAGGGCTGGAATGTGATCTTGATATATGACTTTACTGCTCTTTCTACTAACTGCTGAATTATTATCATTTCACAGAAATTATATCTGAAAGGGAGAAATGTGTTTTTAAATCGCATGATTCCAACTGAATAACCTTTGCTAAAGGAATTATTAATTTCTCCAAGTGATGAGCTTGAAAATACTTGATTCCAGGAATCTATAGAACCCTTTCATTCTTCCTCTTCTATTGTCACCCACTGAACAGAAAACACAAGGAGAATGTCTACAACAGATGGAAAGTATTCTACTTTATAGATACCAAGAAAAAGAAGAACCGCCCTCCCCCCCCCCCCCCCCCCCCCCCCCACACATAACCAGCAAGTTACTCTGGGGGAAAATAGTGGAGGGTGTTACCAGGGGTGGGATGAAAATACTGTTATATACATAAATTAACAAAAGGTAACTCCCTAGTGGTGCCTCTATACATTAATTGTATGAGAGTGCCACTCAATGGGCAAATTTAACCTCAGGAAGTGACTTAGACACTGGGAAGAATAGGCCACAGTAAGTCATCAACTTCAGCAAAAACAAATTACCTCAGACCCAGGAACCCGGAGACCACTTTCTAAAAACATATGCTGCGAGAAAGGGAAGAAAATTACTTTCTCAGGAATGATGGTATCAGGGAGCGGGCGCTGGCTTCCCAGCCCAGCTACACTTACCTTGTGAGGGGACCTAATAAATACCAAATTGACAGCCTCTAGGTACACCCTACTTGCTCCTAAAGGTGGACTTTCATTTGCTTGGTTTTGATTTTGAATAAAGACGAAGGTGACTTTCTTGATGCTCAGAATCCCTGGGAAAGTTTTAGGAGCAGGATTGTCAAAGTCAGCTGCAGACTTGACTTGCAAACAGTTGACGGGTTCCAGTAGGACATGAGTGGATTTCAAATGGTTCTGGAAATCCTTCTAGTATTTAAGAATAGTCCCCCCTAAATTGTTGTATCTCCTCGTGTTCCAGGAAGGGTCTCCTTTGTATCCAAGATAGAAGAACTTTCTGGTCTTTCTCTTGCCCTTCTGGTCTTTAATTATAACCAGGGCTGTTCCTATTGGGTGGAGAAAGCAGAATGTTATAGTTGTTAAGATGATGGTCTCTGAAGACTGATTGCCTGGCTTCAAACCCTGACTCTATCGTCTATGACTCTACTTTGTTCCAGGTTCTTAACTTTCTGTGTTTCGGTTCTGCCATCTGTAAAACAGGGATTCACTCATTCACTTTGACAAGTGTTTATTGAGTACTCTAGGCACAGAGATGAATGGAGTTTTCATTATGTAGGAAAAAAAGGCAATAAAATAAATTAAGATGTATCAGATAGTAATAAATGCAATGAAGAGAATTAAAATGGGTTTATGTGGTAGAGTGATAAAATGGCTTTTGAGCCCTAGCTGGTTTTGCTCAGTGGATAGAGCATTGGCTTGTGGCCGGATTTGATTCTGGTCAAGGGCACATGCCCGGGTTTCGAGCTCTATCCCCAATGTGGAGAGTGCAGGAAGCAGCTGATGAATGATACTTTCTCATCATTGGTGTCGCCATATCTTTCTCCCTCTCCCTTCCTCTCTGAAATAAATAAAAATATATTTTAAAAAAAGGTCACAGGCTCTGAATACTGACTGTGAGTCCTGAAGTCTCTTGGGGGTTGTCTTCAAGAAAAATAACACAGAATTAATACAAAATTATGTGTACAAATAAATGTCTACTTAGAATGATAAATCATAAAATAAATTATCAAGTTAAAATGTCTTGATACATACACAACAAAATACAGAAAAATTTTTTATTAACTAACAGCAAGTTGCACCTCTATAATATTTTTCCTTTTTATTTGTCTAGGTAAACTTTGTATGACAATGGTTTTTATCTATCATACACACATATATACACTAAGTCAACCTCCTCACTTACCCTCTGGAGCTTATAAATATATATTTTATACATGGCTGGACTGCAGTCACCAATGGGGGTTTTTCTTCTTTTATTTTACTCCCGGAATTTTGAGTATTACTTTTTAATAGAAGTAGAGAAATCTGAACTACTCTCCACTATCATCTGGAGGTTCAGCTAAAGAGGTTGAAACAAACAGGTGTAATACACTGAAACTTAAAGATAAGAAAAGTCCTCTTTGATATCCTATTATATTAGGGTTTCTCAACCTTATGCTGTTGACATCTGGGGCCAGATAGCACTTTGTTGTCAGAAGCTGTCTTGTGCATTGTAGAAAGTTTAGCAGCATCCCTGTCCTCTACCCACTAGATGCCAGTAGACAACCAAAAATGTCTCCAGATATTGCCAAATGCTGGGGATGGGGGTGGGGTTGGGGGTGGGGGGCGGGAGGAACACACAAAATGCTCCCAGTAGAAAGCCACTGTGTTATACTGTGTGTGTAGTCCTTGGTTGACATTTTCCTGCTGTGAATTTGTGGTCCAGGATTATTTGTATTTATCCCAAAGTTCTTTTCAGTTTTTGGTCGTTGACCAAGGCTTGACTTTTATCTCTCTGAGAAGTTATGCAGGGATAAAAATGTCAAAGCACCTCTTCGCCCTCCTTACATCCCACTTCTGACTTAGAATCTCTCCATGCAGGCAGAGCCTTCAGCAAGCTGAAATACTAGAACTATCAGAAAACTAACCCTGGCAGGTGCATTATGACCACAGAATCTTGAAGAGTGAGGAGGGGTTGAGTATGAAAGGTCTCAACTAATAGATGATTAGGACTAAGAAGTAATTTGTGAAATTTGAGTGAATTCATTATTTTTTTAATGACAAAGGCAAGCATTATTTTAGGCAAAGAGTATATTTACCAAACTTTTGCTCCAAGGAGTGGTTCAAGTTGAAAACATGCATTAATTTGAAGAATTCTTTAACAAACATAAGACCAACATCAAGACGAAGAGGGTGATATGAATGTTTCAAGGGAACATCTTTCAACTTTTTAATATACAAGACAAACAAATGCAAACCAAATGACACAGTGAGATACCATTCACACTCACTAGGATGACTAGAACAAAAAAAACTGAAAATAACAAGTGTTGACAAGAATGTGGAGAAATTGGAACCTTCAGGTATTGCTGGATGGTACAGCCACTGTGACAAAGCCCAGCAGTTCTTCAAAAAAATTAAACATAGAGTTACCCTATCACTCAGCAATTCCATTCTTAAGTATATACCCAAGACAACTGAAAATATATGGCCACAAAAACACTTGCCACACAGATGTTCATAAAAGCATTATTCATAACAGCTAAAAAGTGTAAACAGCCCAAATATCTACAACAGATAAATGGATAAACAAAATATTGTCTGTCCTTACAATGGAATTATTTAGCAATAAAAAGGAACGCATACTATAACATGGATGAACCTTGAAAGCATTATGCTAAGCCAGACACAAAAGGCCATATATTGTATGATTTCATTAACATAAAATGGACACAATAAGCATATCCATGGAAACAAAGTAGATGAGCGGTTGCCATGACACAATACCACAGACTGGGTGGCTTAAACAACAGAAATTATTTTCTTATAGTTCTGGAGGCTGGAAGTCTGGGATCAGGGTGCCAGCATGATCAGTTTCTGGGGCAAGCTCTCTCTCTGGCTTAGACATGGGCACCTTCTCATTGTGTTACTACAGGGCAGAGAGAGAGAGAGAGAGAGAGAGAGAGAGAGAGAGAGCGCTCTGGCATCTGTATAAGTGTACCAATTCAATCATGAGGGCCCCTCTCACTGGGTTTAGGGTTTGAAGATATAAATAGGGGATGAGGGGACAGACACAAACATTTATCTCATAACAGTTACTAATCAGTTGACTTTGAGTTAATTTGAATCAAATGGGTCTGACCTAATCCCATGAGTCCTTTGAATCTGGCTTTGAGACAGAGAAGAGAGAAATTTGAAGCAAGATTGATTGCATGCATAAGAAATTCTCCATTGCTAGCATTGGCAGCTTCAAAAGTTGGAGGCTGGGGCCATGTGGCAAGGAATATGGGCAGCCTCTATGAGTGAGACCAGCTCCCTGATGACAGCTAGCAAGAGAATGGGGACCTCAGTCCTACAATCTCATGAAAGTGAATTCGGACAACAACCTAACTGACCTTGGAAGCAGATTCTTTTCCAGAGCCTTCAAGTGATAACTCTGCCCAGATATCCTTTAACTTCCTTTTTGAGTCCCTGAGCAGAGGACCCAACAGCACCATTCCTGACCTTCTGTCCTACAGAACTATGAGCTGAAAATGGGTGTCATGATAAGCCATTTAGTTGGTGATATTCATTTTACTGTAGAAAACTAATACAATCACCAAGGGAGTGAGTGTAAACAAAGACGGGGATTCCCAAGGGTTGAACCCTGGGGCATCCTAATCTTTAAAGGTAGCAAAAAGAGGAGAAACCAGAAAAAAGAAGATAGGAAAGAGTGAACAGGGAGGTAGGAGTAAAGTCAAGGGTGAGTGGAACCCTGGAGGCCAATTGAAGAAGGTGCTTCTAGGAGAAGAGAGCATTAATCTATTCCAAAAATTGGCAATAGGTCAGGATGTTGCCATTTTATATGAATAAGGAAACAAAAACTCTAAGAGGGCGAGTGACTTGTTCAAGGTAACATAAATGGAAATTTGCAGAACCCCATCTTCTGGCTTCTAGTTTTACTTTTTCATTCACACTATATTGTCTACACCAATAGTTTTTTACAAAATTGTATTGAGAGACAAAATATTTTGACTTTTGTTTGTTTATTTACTTGACCAAGACAAATTCATAAAAGTTTACTATAGCATAAAACATGGCAACTATCTGACTACTAGGGGCCCAGTGCACGAATTAGTGCACCTTGAAAGGACCTGTGGGCCAAGAGGCTGCGGTGGGCACAGGGACAGGTCTTGGCCCATCCTCCATGCCCCCCGCCCAGCCCCTCCCACCACGGCCTCCTGGTCCCTTGTCTGCTGGCAGCCCCGCTCCTGCTGTCACTTGCACCCGCTGACAGTGCTGAACAATGGGGCTGGTGCTGGGCTCCTGCAGTGGGTGCGAGCAGTGGCTCCGGCAGCAGGTGTGAGCGTCGGGTGGGACCAGAGTGCATGGAAGCAAAGAATTTTCAGTAACCACCAGAGGCTTGCCCTGATGACAGCGACCGGCACCCCGCCTTGGTCTGGCGCCCCTGCTCACCTGCTCCATCATCCCACCACGGGTGGCCAACGCCCATGTTTCGTGCTCTGCCGCCTGCTGCCGATGCCTGCCATGTTCCCCGCGCACCCCCTGGTGGTCAGTGCAGGTCATAGCAACTGGTTGTTTGGTTGTTCCACCATTTGGTCTATTTGCATATTAGCCTTTTATTATATAGGATGGGTCTACTGGACACTTCTTTCTCAGTTCTGAACAATCTCTTCCAATCAATGCTGGATGTGCACCAAAATCATCAGGAAAGTATTTTAGAAGTGGATGCCTGAGCTCTGGTCCTAGGAAATTCCTCCTAAGTAGATCTTCATAGTGGTTTGAGCGCTTTTAGGTTCAAAAACTCATCTTGATCCTGATGCTCTGCTTTGGTTGAGAAACACTTAGAACATTTCTTGTAACCTCGGTTCAGGAAGAGAAGAGCAGTATCTGATGGAAGAAGCTCACTATTTAGTTCTTGATTTTTGTCTTTGAGAATGAGTGACTTTTGGGTTTTATAAAATATAGAGGGGAGGAGGAACTAATTGTTGTTATGGGGGAACACCCCATGCCCCCTTTATAAGGATTTGTATCTCACTATTCAGTGAAGTGTTGGAGCAGTGTTCTCAGTATTAAAAGTGACAAAATAACTTCTGAAGTCCTTTGGAAGAAACAAGTTAGATGTCCACCAATCCTCTTCTTTGTCTTGCCACAGCAGTAAATTAAATTTCCCAACATTCCTTGTAATCAGGTTGGCATGTTTGCCAGGGGAATATGGGCTAAAGTAATGCCCATTGTTCTCAGGCATGGCCATAAAACCCTGTAAAAGCCATAGGCTGTCTTTGATTGTCAATCAGCTGAATGCAGAGAATCCAGAAGGCCCTTACTTGATGGCCTGGGAACAAAATGGAAGAAGTCTGGGTCTTGAGTCACTACTGAGAGAAAAGCCACATGCCTTGCCTTGGATTGTGATATGCATGAACAAGAAACTATTGTGTTGTGCCACTGAAATTCTGGGGTTGTTTGTTAAAGCAGTGCATGTTAACCACCCCAACTTATACAGGTTCTTCTTGTGTTGTGTATTCAATGATCTCCTTTCTTCAGCTCCTTATACCTGATATGGCACAAATCAGGTCCGCGGGAAGTGACAAACCTCACACACTTGGAGGTTCAGTAATGGACTGTTTATTCCATTACTGCCGGTAGTATGGGAGAGCAGCAGGTCATCCACAAAAATCTGCTCTGCCGCACCCCATAAACCAGCTGCTTACATAGGGTAGGACAAAGATTACACAGGGTAACTGGATTATAGGCATAGGGAAGTAGGGATTACAGGCATGGGGAAGTAGGAGGCTGGAGTAGGACTCCATTGTTTGGGCAACTAGGGTGTTAATCTTTCCATGAGAATGGACCACATTCCAAGTTGATTTCCAGGTCCAAGGTTGACTCCCAGGTCCTGAGGGTGTTCAACTCCCAGCCAGCTCAGAATGTCCTTTCTTTAACCAACACAAGGCAATCATGATTAACAGCATGATCAATATTTCCCACAACAATAGCCAGTCCCCAATATTCCTCTCTTGCCCCTAACATTTCTACAGACAGGAAAGAAAAGATATGATCCCAGAGGATTTTCGATTAAAGTCTTTAAGTGTTAAGATTTAGGCTTCTTTGAAGTAGATCTGGCATTTAGATTTGAATTGACTGAGGAGATCATAGTGAGACTACATACACATACTAAGATCAGAAGAGAAGAGAAAGCTGAAAATGATTAAAGCTAGAAGTGTTTCCAATTCTTTGTAGGTCCAAAAGGGTTAGAAGATGCTCCAACACAAAATAGAGTAAATTATTCCAAATATGCATTGGGCCAGGGTCTGAGCCAGGCACTAAGGGAAGGGGAGGGTACCCGTAAGTAAGACATCTCTGCTTTTCACACAATTGTGTCATACAGACACATACAGTTACTAAATTCAATTAAGCCAGCAAGTGTCTAACAAAACAAAAACAAGAACAACAGAAATACAATGAAAAACAAAAGAGAAAGAAAAATTGCAAGTGGCATCAAAAGTTGGCAGGACATGAGATCTAGAAGATGAGATTTGAACGGATTTTTGAAAGATGTATAGGACTCTGGAGGGAGGACAAAAGTGGAGAATTACAAGATAATTTCCCGAACGAGGGCCATTCAGTGAGACCTGTGTGTGCTGCGGGGTGGGAACGGCCGCCGGGGAGAGATCAGTGGGGGAAAAAAGGAGACATATGTAATACTTTAAACAATAAAGAATTTAAATGTAAAAAATAATTTTAAAAAAGAGTAAAGATATAAGATTGAAAAGATGGCAGGAAAAGCTGGGGCTACAGTTTGGCTTTTCTTCCCTCCCGTTGCCCCTCCCCCAACAAGCATGGGAAATAAAAATTATTTAAAGCCCTGCAGAAGTATAGTTTCAATCCTGTGGTGTGGTTATGGACCTTCCAGAAATCCCTAGCAGCAAGACTGCCTGGCAAGCTGTGAATTCAGAGAGGAGATGGACATATTTTATCAAAGGCTGAGATGAAAGGCAGGGCTGTGAGCATCACAAGGCTTTCCCAAATTTGGCTGCACCTGCAAAGCACTGGGAAGTCTTTCCAATTATGAAAGGTAAAAAGACCACTGGTTAAGTCAGGGGTGGTTTAGTCACATTTTCTTTCAGATAACATTGTCTCTTAATACAAAGAAGCCCACTTGGAAATGTTTTCTTTTAAGATTGAGGATGTTTTACATAAAGTCTGTTGAGGTGGTCAGTAGTGCAGTTCATCAAATAGTTCTTGCCCTCCAGCTCCTGGGCATGGGGTAGGATTGTACTCCTGTGTCCCCTTTGAGTTTTGGTTTGGCTATGAGACTTACTTTGGCCACAGAAATGTGAGAAGGGATTTGTATAATTTTTGGAGAAAAATTTTAAGAGCCAATGTGTGATTATGCTGTATCCGCTGCTGAGGTGGTCAGAGAAACAGGTCAAGATGGAATGATGAACGCAGTTCCCCTGATAACCCTTGTTGCAGTGAAAATAAATGGTGGTTGTGTTAAGCCACTGAGATTAAGGGTTTATGTTATTTCAGCTTACTCTTGCTCATACTGACTGATAAATCTATATTGTCAGTTATGTAGATATACTGTATAATGGACATTATAATAGTTTCCCTTCTGAAACTGTTATAGTACTATCAGAAGATGATTGAAGCTTGTTTGAAGACTGGAGAACGTCTTAGGCCATTTGGGCTGCTATAACAAAATACCATAGATTGGGTGGCTTATAAACAACATAAATTTATTTCTGACAGTTCTGAAGGCTGGGAAGTTCAAGATCAAGGCACCAACAGATTCAGTATCTGGTGAGGGCCTGCTTCCTTATTCTCAGATGGCTGTCTTCTTGCTGTCTCCTCACATGATGATGGAGGGGGCAAGGGAGCTGTCTGGAGTCTCTTTAATAGGGACACTAATCCCATTTACCAGGGATCCACCCTCATGATTTAATAATCTCCCAAAGACCCCCAACTCCTAATACCATCACACTAGGCTTTAGACCAGGGGTGGGCAACCCCTGGCACGAGTGCCAAACATGGCACGCCAGAAACTTTTGCTGGCACACGAAACCCTCTCTTATAATCTTCCATTTACAATTTTTTTCTTAATATCGACTTTTTTATTTTTCAGATAAATTCAGTGTAGGTGCATCTTAAATAAATAAATAATTTTACATAACAAGTTATCTTAAAGACCATAGACATGGATTGACGAGAGAGGGGAAGAGCAATTTCTATGCCTCTGCCTTAACTCTCCCTGCCTTCCTAGATCCGACCAGTGTTTTGGTTTCATCCACATACGCTTGTGAATCTTTGTTCTCAGTGATGAATTTTGTTAAGTCTCGTAATAGGAGTAGCCTGACGGATGAAAGTAGTAGCTCGTGCATATCTCTGAAGGTCACGAAATATAAACCTGATGTAAAATCTCTGTCATCAGTGATGCAGCAGCAAAAGTCCCACTGATAATATCAAATGGAGTCATAAAGTTTTCTGTCGGACTATCAGTGTACATGTATACATTAAAAAATAAATGTATTTTTCATCATCATATACTGTGTTTTTGTCGCTCAAATGAATTTTATTATTTCTTCAAGGTTCTTCACATACGTACACCTTAAGAGATATCAAGTAGGCATAACATGTTCTCAAAAAATTAAGGTTGGCACGCAGAAGAATTTTGAGTCAGAGATTTTGCTGGTTTTGGCACGCACTCACAAAAAGGTTGCCCACCCCTGCTTTAGGCTTTAACATTTGAATTGGGGGCAGGTGACAAAAACATTCAGTTTATTGCAAAGGATATTGAATGAATTCCTATCTCTCTGATAACACTTGATAAGAGGTTAGAGAGAAGTAGAACCAGAAAGGGAGAATGGTAAAGAGCATCCAATAGGACAGCAGAAAAACCTGGTGAGTGTAGTTCCCTGGCAGCTAAGTAGTTTCCAGTAGGAGGGAGTAATCAATTCAGTCAAATGCTGTAGATTAAGGTAGATAAGAACTGATCATTCAATTTAGAAAGTCATTGGTGACCTGGGTCAGAGTAGGTTTTGGTGGAGTGGTGTTTAGGGAGGAAACAACCTTGACTTGAGGGAATTTCAGAGAGGAGAAGAAACAGGGAATTAGAGATAGAGAATATAGATATCTTTTGTTTTTTAATGAATTCAGTGTAAACAGGAGCAGAGAAGTGGAATGGTAGCTGGAAGGGGAAATGGGGTCATGAGAGCTTTTTTAAAAAGAAAGAATAGCATATTTTAAGTGCTGACAATAATTATTTACTAAAGAAGAAAAATTTTATATTGCAGAAAAAAGAGAGATTTTTCTTGAGCCATATCCTTAAGTAGATTACATGCTTAGTTAGTCATCTCTTGCTGCATAACCATTCACCCCAAAAATTCGTGACTGGAAACAACAAACATGACTTCTGTGGGTTAGAAATCCAGAGGTGCCTTGTCGAGGTCCTCTGACTCTCTCCCGCAAAGCTACCATCAAGGTATCCGCCAGGCTGCCATCATCTCAAGGCTCAGCTGGGTGAAGATCCACTTTCCACGGCGCTCACTCTCCTGGTGGCAGGCGTCAGGTCATCGCTGGCCTTTGGCTGGAGGAATCAGTTGCTGCCATGAGAGTCTCTCCATGGAGCAGCTCAGAAAACAGCTGCTGGCTTCCCTGGGAGCAAGAGCTGAGAGAGAGAGAGGGTCATGAAGTGCCATCCTATCATCTTGCCATTCTATTTGTTATACGTGAATCACTAGGTCCAGCCCACACTCAAGAGGAGAATATAGATATCTTTTGTTATTCAACGAATTAGTGTGAATGGGAGCAGAGGAATGGAATGGTAGCGAGGCATGAATAGCAGGTGGGGATCTGTAGGGACCATCATGGAGGTTGCCTGCCAGAGAAGAGATGGATCTAGTGCCATGCAGAGGGACTGACCCTGGCTGGGAGCATTGTAGGGCTGTAGTCACAGGAGGGAAGGCAGTGTTTGTGGGCACACAGAAGCCAGAAGTGAGTAGGTAGGTAGCTGTGGGGGTAGAGGTGAAGGTATTTGCTCATTACCACTGAGTATGTTGCAGACTGAGATACCTTTAGAAGCAGGACTCATCTTCCTCTGTTGCTCTGTCCTCTCCTTCAGCACAGCCAGCACAAGGCAGCTCTCTGCCCTTACCAATCTTAACCGCGAAGCATATAAAGCATCACACCAGGTTTACTGACACTGGCACTTACCTGGGCTCAGAAAAATGTCAGAAGACCCACATGAAACTAAGGAGAGAAGACAAGGTGAGGCCTCGTGTGAGGAATCTGCTCACCAGTTGGGCTTTCGTGCATGGGTTTCACTTCTCAAAAATCATATTAAGCAGAAGCTTTTGCCACGGGACATTCTTAGTTCAAGGGGTAAGGCTATGTGATGGTTTGTTTTGTGGAAGCAGAAAAGTGAGAAAAAACTTTTTTCCTTCACTAACAGCATTCCCCAGGCCCATCTGCTGGCAGTCATGATAGAATGGGTTTCAACTTGGAGAGTGGCTGATACCAGAAACAGCAAATTATCAAGGGACATCTGTTTTGATTTGCAAGGATGTCTGGGGAATCCTACTGTTGCTCAGACTGTGGAAGTTCCTTCCTTTGGTCTATAGTGACTCAGCGGTTGAGCATTGACCTAAGAACCAGGAGGTCACGATTCAATTCCTGGGCAGGGCATATGCCCCGGCTTTGGGCTAGATCCCCAGTGTGGGGTATGCAGGAGACAGCTGCTCAATGATTCTCTCTCATCATTGATGTTCCCATCTCTCTCTCTCTCTCCCTTCCTCTCTGAAATTATATATATGTCAAAAAGAAAAAGGAAAAAGATCACAGGTCCAAGGGGCGAGTTCTGCCTGGGTTTGGCGCTCATCCTAACCATGGATTGAAACGCCCTGCGTGGCATTGCGGTGCCAAGCGTTTCTCTGCGGCCCGGCCCGAGCTTGTAACCCTGGGTGGGCGAAGCCGACTTTGCTTACACTCAAGGTAGGGGGCAAAGATAGCAGCCCAGGGTGCAACCTGGGGCTCTGGCATTTCCCCAGCTGTGGGGGTCTGAGGCTTGAGGAAAGCCTTAGGCCCCACCGAGGCCTGGATCTGGGCTAGTCCCCAGGAGCCTGAGCCAGAGCACCCCAAGCCTCGGCCTCCTTGCGAGCCGGGGCTGCGCTGCGGCCGGTGTGCGGGAGAGGAGACAGCCGGGGCGAGGCGGGTGGGGAGGCTGCCGAGGCGGGCGCGGGCACTCAGCTTTGCCACTTTTCACAGCTTCCAAAGGCGAAGACGCCCTGGCTCCAGGGAGACAAAGAGGCCCGAGGGCAACTTTTCTGAGCAGGCGGGGGCGGGGGCTTTGGAAATGTGACGGGTGGGTAATTCTTTCCTGCGGCTGCCCATCCACCCGCAGATTTCCGAAAACAACCGCCTTCGGGGAGCCTGGTCCCCTCCCTGGAATTCACAGCTCCCTGTGCGCGCCCCCCTCCGGTAGGTCACGACCTCCTGGCGGCCACACCGGAGGGCGCGGGCAGAGCCCCCTCGTTTTGCACAAGAGACTCCTGGCGGGTAACGCTCGCCCAAAACTTGGGGGCGCGGAGAGCCCTCAGGTCTCCATCTCTGCACAGAAGTCGAGGCAGGTTTCTAGAAGGGAAAGGACACGGTATCCAAAGACCCGCGGAGAGGGGGTGCGCGGGATCTGTGGCGCTCGGCCGCCCCGGGGCCGGGGGGGCGGGGGGGGGGGGGGCCCCCTTTTGGGGGTGGGTTTCCGGGCCGACCCCTGGTTCCCCCCGCCGGGGGGCGGGAAAAGGGAGGGTTCCGCGGGTTCCGGGTCTCCCCGGACCCCGGAAGAGGCAAATGGAAACCGGTGCGAGCTGCTGCCGCGGGCTCGTGTTCATTCGCGCGGCCCGAAACAGTCGTTGGGATACATATTAACCAGCCGCTCTAACTCCTTCTCAAGTCTAGGTTTGCAGGAGAAAACCAAATCCCTGCAAAGGAAGGACCGCCGCTCGGGCTCGAGAGGGGCAAGGAGAGCGTGGTCTGGGGCAAAGAGGGGGCGCCTTTGTCCCGCCGAGTAGCCGAGGCCTGACTTCTGCCCCCGCCCCCCGGGTTGCCGCCTCACCCCTGGGGCTGGGAACGCGCTCCCGGGTTGCCCCCCGGATCTGTCTGGAGCAGATTTCCAGGGAAAGAAAAAGAACTTTTAGCTTCACAGTCCCTCCCTGGCACCGACCCCTCTTACAAAGTTCTATCATAAGTGTGATTTAATTTTTCTTGAACAGGTCTCCACGAATCATCTACGTTTCAGGCTGTTTTCCAGGGTGGATATGCAGGGGTTAAATTCGGGGGGAGGGGTATCTGAGGGGGGCTGTCCCCAGTGTCAGAGACTCCTCTTTCTAATTTAGCTCCGGACCCCAGAGGGAGGCGTCGCCAGGGTTGGCAGGGAGCCTCTCAGGACCCTCCCTCGCTTCCAAATCCTTCAGTTCCACGCGGAGCCTCCCAGAACCCGCGTGACCATCGCCTCCCGCACCCCTCCCTCCTCAACCGGGATAGTCTCTTCTCTGGGCAGAGCTGAAGGGGCTTTGCCGAGGAGCCCGGGTTGGGGGAAGTCTGGCGGGCTGGCTCTGCCAACCTCCTCCTGCTGGTCCCGTCCCTCACCTGCCCTTTCCCCAGGTGTTGAACCTGAAGGCAAGAGTGAGTGTTGTGCTGCGGGTTCTATTTTCTTTTTCTCGTCCTGCTTTTCTTTTTCTTTTATCTTCCCTCCCGCCCAGCACCGCTGTTCTATGCTTCCCTGAGGAGGCTCTCCATCTCCTCTCCCAGGTTCTCCTGCCCTGAGCCGGTGTGTGTAGCACAGTGAAACCATCTAGGCCCTCACTCCCACCATTTAGTGTAAAACACCCTTCTAAAGCTTCAGCTCCAATGGGAGAGGGCTAGGGAGAAGAGAGAGTGCCTAAACGTTTGTTGGGCAGAATGCACATGTTTGGCGCTTTCCTAATCCCACGCGATTTCCCCCAATTCCTGATGCCCGAGTGGGTGACCTCCAGTTTGTCGGAATCACAGAGACGCTCCCCAAGTCCCGCACATAGTGATAATAAAATGAGGTCCACTCCTAGCCGTGTGTGTGTGTGTGTGTGTGTGTGTGTGCCCACACACATGTGCACCAGAATTTGGACAAGAACTACCGGTAAAGCAAATGAGGAAAATGCTAACGGGTCCCCTGAACCCAGTGGCGGTACCTGTGGGGACTCTAGGAGGACAAGCTGGGCTCCTTGCAGAGGTCACAATGGTGACATTCTGGGAAGCTTGCCTCCCCACCCTTCCCACCACTCACACTCCCGAGTCCCTTCTCTCCTTTCCTGACCTGATGAAAAGGTGGCCCCCATGGAGCCAGCGGATCTGAAAGTCTCACTTCGTCTCGGTTATCCTAGGCTGTGCCTCTCTCTCCTTCCAGGATTTCAAGCTTTCTGCGAATGGCTAATTACCTTGGGCTGATCCCTGATCCCGAAATAAAATGGTGGGGGTTGGGTGGTTAGGGAGGAGGGTGCCCAAGTGAAATTGTCAACCAGGTAATATCACTCTGTGAAGAGAGTCTGAAGACGTCCTCGTAATTTCCCTTAAGAAATCTGGTTCCACTGGTCGATCTCAGTAGAATTCTTTGCCTAGAGGCTCGACATAAGTAATAGGCCGTGCGTCTTCCTCAGCTAATATGATAATAAATATATTCAAGAAGAGCAACGGGGTATTTACAATTAGAACCTAAACTTCTGCTGTTTGTCAAAAAGTCCCTAAATAACCCCTCCCCCAATCAAGCGAGGAGCCCAAAGGACGTAGAAATCAGGTGGAGACATCTTCAAAAGGAATTAAAAAACCAAAGCCGTTTTTATTTCCTCCAGTCAAGTGTGAATGATGGGGCGGCTGCGGCAAGCGTGATGGAGTTTACCTGACAAAGCCTGCAGTGAGGGGCTGGGCGGGACGGGTGTGTGTGTGTCTCTGTGTGTGTATGTGTGTGTGTGTGTGGGGGGGGCGGTCACAAAAGCAAAGGCATTGAGCTCTTTGCCCTTCGGGTACCATTTCCCTACTCTGCACTGAGGCGGTCTCCAAAGGCCCAGAGGCCACCTTGAACCTGGAAACCCAATCCAACAGGTCACTGCCTATCCACACCCGTCACCCCAAATCCCTGTGAGTTTTATCTCCTCAAAGTGACTCCCAACAAGTTTTTTTCACAAGTCCCTCAGATTCATCAATTTCTAGGAATTCGCATGTTTTAAAGGAAGCTGAAACCCTGAAGTTTCAGGTTACACCTTAAAATCTGCGACGTTTCTGCACAGCCCCAATCACTTGGTAAGGTTCAAATGCTTCTTTCAAAAAGAAAGAAAGAAAAAAAAAGAACCTTGCTTTGAGAGTTTGGGATTTCCCCCACCTCGCTTTTGTTACAACAATTCAAAAGAAGTTGTCACTGCTACTCAAAATTCAGTTTCCCGCGGGCCGTCGGGAGGTCGGGAGCGTTGGGCTCAGTGCCCTGCGAGCCCCCGCGCATTCGCAGAGTCGTCAGCTGGGCCGGCTATACTTTACATTATTCATGTAAGTTAGGGGCAGCACTAAAGACTGGAAAGTTCGACGACTGGGTGGCCAGCATCCCGGCAGGCCTGGTGGTCAACCATCGAAAAGAAACCAACTGATACGGTTGGCTGCAAAGGTCCTTATGGACGCCCGCCTCCAGGACAGCGCTGGGAACCGGAGGATGGCCCAGCTCTTGGGTCAGCGCCTGGCCTCTGCAGGCAGTTCAGCCCGTGGGGTTCAGTGAAAGACTTATAGCCTGGAGGGGCGGGGGCGGGGGCAAGGGAAGAAACCCAAGAGAAAGAGACCAGCGTTAAGTGTATTCTGATTCTTTAAGGGGATAAGATATTTCTACGCAGTCAGGCCGAGCTCCTCACAAGCTCTGGTTTTAGGATGGATTGGGGGTGAAGACCGATGGTATGGGGAGAGCAGTGGTGGCTCCTAACTTGTTTGGTCTTCACAGCTTTTCGGGTGGCCCAGGTAAGGTGTAGGCAAAACCCAGAGAAAGGTGGTGGTGACCTTCCCGCAGGGACTGCTCCCCTGGATGAGGAGTGGGGGGCATCGAAAAACAAAAGCTGGTCTTGGTATTCCCCCTCCCCCACGGATGGAGGGGTTCCCCCATTAAATTTCTATTCATTCATTCATTCATTCATTCATTCATTCCACAGCTATTCATTCAGCACCTGGCATGTACCAGACACTGTATTAGACTCTCAAAAACACAGCATAAACGGAAATCAGGCCTCAAACCCTGAGCCTAGGATTGGCTCCCTGGCCTATTTTGAGATCAGCATGCCTCTTGGAATTGCCAGCCTTGCTGCCCCACAGATTCCAATGCTGGGCGAAGGGACCCAAGAAAACATAACTTCCGCATAACTTTTACCTCTCCTTTCCGCTTTTCTCTTTTCAAGTAGCAAAGGACCATTAATTAGAGGAAGAATTACTGCTACCCTACATTATCCCAACCTGTTCAGTTTCTATCTGCTGCAGACAATGCTAATAACGGCAATTATTGCTTCTATAAACATCCCGAGGCGGCACTCCTCTCCCGCCGTGTGTGTGTTTCAAGAATATATATAAAAAGTTCCCTGCTCATTTGCATAGCTTCATCTTTACCTTTTCCCATTCAGCCCTTGCAAACAGCATATCTATTCAAAGCCCTTGCAAAAAGCATATCTATTCAAAGGGCATTTAGTCCATTTCTTTCTTGGCCGGTAAACCTATTCATCAATTGTTCTGCCTTGTAGATCGCATTCTAATGCTAATCTAGCGTGTTAAATATCTTTTTGTTCCCCTTTCACCGTTTTGTCATTCAGTTTATCCAGTTTTGGTCACCCATTTTATTTATTTATGCGCCTGCTCCTATTCAGGGGCTCATGTATTTTTTATTATGTTGTTTCACTGTCACGCAGTGTCAACTTAGTCTATTCAATGGGGGCTACTTGAAGGCCGGAGGGACAAAGCGTGTACACATTGCACCGCTATTCATTCCGGCCAGCTGGATCGGCTGAAAAAAAAACCTTGTGAAAAGAATCGCCTCACAATGGACACAGAAGAAGTGCACAATGCTAACAGTTTTCCAAATACCACTGATTGGTTTCTTCACAATGAGGAGAAAGCCGCCGCTTTTTCTTAGCTCCACTTCAACAAACAACACTCTCACAAAACCTCCCAACCCTGCGTTTTGTTCCCGGACAAAACCTCCTCGACTGTCTAACGCTCCCCACTGAAGGACAGAAAAGGAAAACACAAGAAAATGATTTTAAAAAAAGCTCTTTTCACTATTCCCCCCCGCCCCATTTTTCCTCCCTGCAAGAGAATAAAAAGAACTGGGTGGGGGTTGTCAGTGAATTAATAATATCAGTCTTTTAAAAGGAGAGGGCTGACCTTTGAGATGCACGGGGCTGAGGGAGAAAGAACGCGGGAGAGATTAATAAAGTTTGGACGGCGGCGCTTTCTCTGCCTCCACTGGGCAGTGGGCGCAAGAAAGACGCGGACACCCCGGGCGGGCGACTTGCAGGGAACTTCGCCCGCCGCGAGGGTGCGGCGGCGGCGGCGGCGGCGGCGGCGGCGGCGGGGAGCGCCCGCCCGAGCCGCGCTCTGATTGGCTGGCACGGCGCTCCGGGAAGACGGTCCAGTCTCTTCTCCATCTTCTGCGCCCCTCGCAGAGGCAGCCCCCGGCCAAGGGGGTGAGAGAGAGATCCCCGCTGTTTTGTTTCAATTTTGGAGGCGAGGGGATTGGAAATGGTCAGACGAAGTGACTCCACTGCTCCCCGAAGCCATCCCGCGAACGGCCGCGTGCCCCCAGCTCCGGTCCTTACAGCTCGAGCAGAACAATTCCACCTGTTTGCGCAAAGCTGAAAGGCAACACGCCTGCCCCCTGGCATGTGAGACTTGTTTAAAGCCCGTAGGCAACCGTGACTACCCAAGAAATGTCGTGGCTTTTTTAAACCGTAAAAAGAAGCGTCAATGCAAGGAGAACAAACAGAAGGAAGGGAAGGGAAGGGAGGAAGGAGGGAGGGAGAGAGAGAGGTATAGACATGGGTAGGTGGAGATCTCGATTTGCAGCAGCTCTTGGCTTAGTCCCAGCGCTGTATCTGTGGGTCACTTTCAGACTCTTAAACACACACCGGGCCCTCTCCACCTCCTCTTGTCCCGGGGTCGCTCCCCTTACTTCCGCGCAGTCTAGCTTCCTCCAGGCGCAACCGGTTAGCAAGGCCATTGAAGACCGAGGAGTGATAAACTAGTCACCCCCTGTGGCCTGTGGACGTACTCCAACTGCCGCACAATCTGTTGGCTGTGTGACCCTGCGCGCTCACCCCAGGCATCCTCCCTCCTCCCCTTCCCTATCTTGCCAGTCCTCTTCTCATTCAATACTCCAGAGCGTGGCTCCCAGAAAGCGCTGTTCTTTGGGAAAAGGGGAGGGGGTGGTAGGGGGCGGGGAATCTTCGGCCGGTGGGGCCCGAGCTGGGAGTCTCGGGGAGGTAACTAAGATTTAGGGCTGGGGTGATTTCCAGAGAGCCGCAGGAAGTTCCGTGTTGAGAAGTGATGGGCTGCTACAAAAGGCAAAGACGAAGGCTTGAAAGGATTTAATTAACCGTGTCAGGGATAATTACCCCTGGACAGTCCAAATTAGTTTTGCATAATCGCTCAGAACCATATGAATTAACTTATAATATTGCAAAGAGCTCGGGGAATAACAGGAGAGGGATCGTTTTAATTAGTGAATCAGGGTCAAACCAGCAGAGCCTATTTCTCGCATTTCCAAAACTTTTCATGGTTTTTAAAATATTCCATTGGGGGAAAAACAATGACTTTAAAGAGTTGGGTTGCTTATAAAGACTGCAGCTCCAGAGATGGTCTCTGTCAATGGGGAAGGAGTTTAAAACTAGTTGAGTGTTTTGTCTTGAGAATTTCTACTTCGTGAGGGGCGGGGGGATAAAGATCTCCCTTTATTAATTAATTTTTTCTCTGATATTCTTCCTGGTGCCTTATAATCTCTTCTCTAAAAGTAAAATCCTTTGTGATTTCAAACGTTTTCCAGTGGAAACTTGTCTAGATCTGGAAATTCAACCCTCTCCATTAGAATGTGTTGTACTTCTATTTAAATGCCATTAGCATGACAAAATAAAGCCCTATAGAGGCCAAAAGTTGTATGTTGTTGTTAGCTGTGGTAATTCTTCCACATAAAATCTTAAGGTGTAAATAAGGTATTTACCAAAGATACGTGAACAAATTACACTGGTGCAAGTGGCGGGGCTCTCCTACTAACAAGATAAAGTGGTCAGGCAACTTTCCCCTCTTAAAATGTTACTGGAAACTAGTGAAATGCTTTGAACGGTCTGGATGTTTTCAATGGGCTCTGTTCTACTGGTTCATGAATGCCTTTTTTTTTTTTTTTTCCCCTCAAGATAATACAACTACTTGGGTTTTTAAATCTTCTTTCCTATTCACGATTAAAAATGTGATAAATCAGGTTTTTGGCTCTGAATAACAATGGCTTGATTTAGATTTCCTAGTAAATCTATTCAAAAGTGAAACAAAGGCTGCCTTTGGAGGATACCTTACACTTCACCTGGACCAGGCACGTAAGGGCAATTCAGATAAAAATCTTGTTAGGAACTCAACAAGAAATAGAGGATTTTCTCTTTTCCCTGGTTCAGGCTTTATTTAAACTCTTTGTTCAAAAAATGAACAGAGTGATAGTCGGATTCTAATTTACAGATATAGTTTAGATGTCTAATATTAAATTAGAAGATCACACAAGAAAACCATTTACACATAAAGGTTAAAACCAATACTTAAACTTTTAAAAACTGTATATTACATAAAGCCAAAATGAAACTAAATACATGTTAGCCAACTTCATTCACAAACATTAGTCAAAATATATACATTTAAAAAGAAACACAAAAGCTATAATTGAGGAAGGTTCTTTTCTCTAAAATGTGTTTTATCATAAATTGCAAATGAATTGCAGATGATCTAAAAAATAAGCTAATTAGGGAGGGAATTCCAAAACACATTTAAACGGTTCAAGTTGGTGGAGAAATGCTGGCTGACAACGAGAGACATCTGTCAAAACAATTCTGTGGGTGTTTTTTTCTTTCAGTTTTGCTAAATAATAAATATATAATTGCCACTCAGGCAAAAAAAAAGTCCAATTTAATCTTAGGTAAAATTGTAATTTTTAAAAAGTTAACTTTGATATTTGCTCAAAATGCTTTAGAGTCTAAAATCGACTCAAATTTAGGGCAACGCAAATAACACATTCTCAGACTTAATGTTTTCACGAACATGTACACATTTACAATCTCAGCCATAGGGGAAAATAGAAACAGGGCCTTTACATTGTCTATAAACGGTGTCAGCAAATCCAAGTGAGTGGACTCAGGGTGATTTCCACCTGTTTTGTTTTTATTTAAGGGGGAAGATCCAATTGACAACTTTTCAATCGCACACATATTTCTTCTTTGCATTCCTTGCTCTTGAGAAAGAGCTCTTGCTCTGATTTGCATATGGCGTGAGAAACAAAAGAAACCGCGATCATCTCACATACAAAAGGCCAGATTCGAGCTGGTCACTGGTCAAGAATGGATCCGGTCTGGGGTTTCTGCTTGAGAGAACAGAGATTGGCAAAGTTCAAATAGGACAAATAGGGAGCAAGGCTGCTCAGCACCATCCCGCTCCAAAGAAACTAATGGCATAGATCTGGTTTTCCCTGGTGTCAGCCATTTCAGACCTAACATTTGAACAGTGTGCATGCAACGCAGACCAGGAGGGGGGAAAAAATGAGAGAAAGATAATGAGAAACAAAAATAAAACCGACAATAAACTTCCAACAAACAAAACTGGAGTGCCCAGCATGTCAAAAAGTGACTCCACCTCTATGGGCCCAAACGCAACAGGTTCCGAAGTGCAAAACAAACGCCAACTCCTGCCGGAATACAACTGCCCACTTTAAAGCTGGCTGCCGAAGCGCGGTTCCGAAATGATCCTGTGAATCACACG